>NW_027490322.1:0-116161 GCF_050948175.1 Xylocopa sonorina
CCGATACATAGATATCTGCAAACGCTATTTCCTTGCAAGGAAGTGTAGCATTTACTTTCATTTGAATCGTAGACAAGGAATGCATAACACTTCGCAATGTATATTATATCTTATCATGAAACATAGATATGAGATGCAATATCTCGTTTTAAGAAGCATTTGAACTCTATTGCTTCGATACGTAGACATCTGCAAACGCTATTTCCCTGCAAGGAAGTGTCGCATTTACATTCATTTGAGGTGTAGACGAGGAATACATAACACTTCGCAAATCATATTATATCTTACCATGAAACATAGAAATGAGATGCGATATCGCGTTTTATGAAACATTAGAACTCTATTGCTGCGATACGTAGACATCTGCAAATGCTATTTCCTTGCAAGGAGGTATCGCATTTACTTTCATTTGAATCGTAGACGAGGAATGCATAACACTTCGCAATGAATATTATATCTTACCATGATACATAGAAATGACATGCGATATCGCGTTTTATGAAGCATTGGAACACTATTGCTACGATAGGTAGACATCTGCAAATGCTATTTCCTTGCAAGGAGGTATCGCATTTACTTTCATTTGAATCGTAGACGAGGTATGCATAACACTTCGGAATGAATATTATATCTTACCATGAAACATAGAAATGAGATGCGATGTCGCGTTTTAAGAAGCGTTAGAACTCTATTGCAACGATAGGTAGACATCTGCAAACGCTATTTCCTTGCAAGGAAGTGTCGTATTTACATTGATTTGAAGTGTAGACGAGGAATACATAACACTTCGCAAATCATATTATATCTTACCATGAATCATAGAAATGAGATGCGATATCGCGATTTAAGAAGCTTTAGAACACTATTGCTTCGATACGTAGACATATGCAAACGCGATTTCCTTGCAAGGAAGTGTCGCATTTACATTCATTTGAATCGTAGACGAGGAATGCATAACACTTCGCAATGAATATTATATCTTATCATGAAACATAGATATGAGATGCAATATCTCGTTTTAAGAAGCATTTGAACTCTATTGCTTCGATACGTAAACATCTGCAGACGCTATTTCCTAGCAAGGAAGTGTCGCATTTACATTCATTTGAATCGTAGACGAGGAATGCATAACACTTCGCAATGAATATTATATCTTATCATGAAACATAGATATGAGATGCAATATCTCGTTTTAAGAAGCATTTGAACTCTATTGCTTCGATACGTAGGCATCTGCAATCGCTATTTCCTTGCAAGGAAGTGTCGCATTCACATTCATTTGAAGTGTAGACGAGGAATACATGACACTTCGCAAATCATATTATATCTTACAATGAAACATAGAAATGAGATGCGATATCGCGTTCTAAGAAGCATTAGAAATCCATTGCTACGATACGTAGACATCTGCAAATGCTATTTCCTTGCAAGGAAGTGTCGCATTTACATTCATTTGATGTGTAGACGAGGAATACATAACACTTCGCAAATCATAATACATCTTACCATGAAACGTAGAAATGAGATGCGATATCGCGTTTAAAGAAGCATTAGAACTCTATTGCTACGATACCCAGACATCTGCAGACGCTATTTCCTAACAAGGAAGTGTCGCATTTACATTCATTTGAAGTGTAGACGAGGAATACATAACACTTCGCAAATCATATTATATCTTACCATAAAACATAGAAATGAGATGCGATATCGCGTTTTAAGAAGCATCAGAAATCCATTGCTACGATACGTAGGCATCTGCAAACGCTATTTCCTTGCAAGGAAGTGTCGCATTTACATTCATTTGAAGTGTAGACAAGGAATACATAACACTTCGCAAATCATATTATATCTTACCATAAAACATAGAAATGAGATACGATATCGCGTTTTAAGAAGCATCAGAAATCCATTCCATGCAAGGAAGTGTCGCATTTACATTCGTTAGAATCGTAGACGAGGAATGCATAACAATTCGCAATGAATAGTATATCCTATCATGAAACATAGATATGAGATGCAATATCTCGTTTTAAGAAGCATTTGAACTCTATTGCTTCGATACATAGACATCTGCAAACGCTATTTCCTTGCAAGGAAGTGTCGCATTTACATTCCTTTGAAGTTGAGACAAGGAATACATAACACTTCGCAAATCATATTATATCTTACCATGAAACATAGAAATGAAATGCGATATCGCGTTTCAAGAAGCATTAGAACTCTATTGCTACGATAGGTAGACATCTGCAGACGCTATTTCCTAGCAAGGAAGTGTCGCATTTACATTCATTTGAAGTGTAGACGAGGAATACATAACACTTCGCAAATCATATTATATCTTACCATGAAACATAGAAATGAGATGCGATATCGCCGTTTTAAGAAGCATTAGAAACCTACTGCTACGATACCCAGACATCTGCAGACGCTATTTCCTAACAACGAAGTGTCGCATTTACATTCATTTGAAGCGTAGACGAGGAATGCATAACACTTCGCAATGAATATTATATCTTATCATGAAACATAGATATGAGATGCAATATCTCGTTTTAAGGAGCATTTCAACTTTATTGCTTCGATACGTAGACATCTGCAAACGCTATTTCCTTGCAAGGGAGTGTCGCATTCACATTCATTTGAAGTGTAGACGAGGAATACATGATACTTCGCAAATCATATTACATCTTACCATGAAACATAGAAATGAGATGCGATATCGCGTTTTAAGAAGCATTAGAAATCTATTGCTACGATACGTACACATCTGCAAACGCTATTTCCTTGCAAGGAAGTGTCGCATTTACTTTCATTTGAATCGTAGACGAGGAATGCATAACACTTCGCAATGTATATTATATCTTATCATGAAACATAGATATGAGATGCAATATCTCGTTTTAAGAAGCATTTGAACACTATTGCTTCGATACGTAGACATCTGCAAAGGCTATTTCCATGCAAGGAAGTCTCGCATTTACATTCACTTGAAGTGTAGGCGAGGAATACATAACACTTCGCAAATCATATTATACCTTACCATGAAACATAGAAATGAGATGCGAAATCGCGTTTTAAGAAATATAAGAGCTCTATTGCTACGATACGTAGACATCTGCAAACGCTGTTTCCTTGCAAGGAAGTGTCGCATTTACTTTTATTTGTATCGTAGACTAGGAATGCATAACACTTCGCAATGAATATTATATCTTACCATGATACATAGAAATGACATGCGATATCGCGTTTTATGAAGCATTAGAAAGCTATTGCTACGATACGTAGACATCTGCAAACGCTATTTCCTAGCGAGGAAGAATCGCATTCACATTTATTTGAAGTGTAGACGAGGAATACATAACACTTCGCAAATCATATTATATCTTACCATGAAACATAGAAATGAGATGCGATATCTCGTTTTAAGATGCATTAGAACTCTATTGCTACGATACGTAGACATCTGCAAACGCTATTTCCTTGCAAGGAAGTGTCGCATTTACATTCATTTGAAGTGTAGACGGGGAATACGTGATACTTCGCAAATCATATTATATCTTACCATGAAACGTAGAAATGAGATGCGATATCGCGATTTAAGAAGCTTTAGAACACTATTGCTTCGATACGTAGACATATGCAAACGCGATTTCCTTGCAAGGAAGTGACGCATTTACATTCATTTGAATCGTAGACGAGGAATGCATAACACTTCGCAATGAATATTATATCTTATCATGAAACATAGATATGAGATGCAATATCTCGTTTTAAGAAGCATTTGAACTCTATTGCTTCGATACGTAAACATCTGCAGACGCTATTTCCTAGCAAGGAAGTGTCGCATTTACATTCATTTGAATCGTAGACGAGGAATGCATAACACTTCGCAATGAATATTATATCTTATCATGAAACATAGATATGAGATGCAATATCTCGTTTTAAGGAGCATTTCAACTTTATTGCTTCGATACGTAGACATCTGCAAACGCTATTTCCTTGCAAGGGAGTGTCGCATTCACATTCATTTGAAGTGTAGACAAGGAATACATGATACTACGCAAATCATATTACATCTTACCATGAAACATAGAAATGAGATGCGATATCGCGTTTTAAGAAGCATTAGAACTCTATTGCTACGATAGGTAGACATCTGCAATCGCTATTTCCTTGCAAGGAAGTGTCGCATTTACATTCATTTGAGGTGTAGACGAGGAAAACATAACACTTCGCAAATCATATTATATCTTACCATGAATCATAGAAATGAGATGCGATATCGCGTTTTAAGAAGCATTAGAAATCTATTGCTACGATACGTACACATCTGCAAACGCTATTTCCTTGCAAGGAAGTGTCGCATTTACTTTCATTTGAATCGTAGACGAGGAATGCATAACACTTCGCAATGTATATTATATCTTATCATGAAACATAGATATGAGATGCAATATCTCTTTTTAAGAAGCATATAAACTTTATTGCTCCGATACATAGACATCTGCAAACGCTATTTCCTTGCAAGGAAGTGTCGCATTTACTTTCATTTGAATCGTAGACAAGGAATGCATAACACTTCGCAATGTATATTATATCTTATCATGAAACATAGATATGAGATGCAATATCTCGTTTTAAGAAGCATTTGAACTCTATTGCTTCGATACGTAGACATCTGCAAACGCTATTTCCCTGCAAGGAAGTGTCGCATTTACATTCATTTGAGGTGTAGACGAGGAATACATAACACTTCGCAAATCATATATCTTACCATGAAACATAGAAATGAGATGCGATATCGCGTTTTATGAAGCATTAGAACTCTATTGCTGCGATACGTAGACATCTGCAAATGCTATTTCCTTGCAAGGAGGTATCGCATTTACTTTCATTTGAATCGTAGACGAGGAATGCATAACACTTCGCAATGAATATTATATCTTACCATGATACATAGAAATGACATGCGATATCGCGTTTTATGAAGCATTGGAACACTATTGCTACGATAGGTAGACATCTGCAAATGCTATTTCCTTGCAAGGAGGTATCGCATTTACTTTCATTTGAATCGTAGACGAGGAATGCATAACACTTCGCAATGAATATTATATCTTACCATGAAACATAGAAATGAGATGCGATATCGCGTTTTAAGAAGCATTAGAACTCTATTGCAACGATAGGTAGACATCTGCAAACGCTATTTCCTTGCAAGGAAGTGTCGTATTTACATTCATTTGAATCGTAGACGAGGAATGCATAACACTTCGCAATGAATATTATATCTTATCATGAAACATAGATATGAGATGCAATATCTCGTTTTAAGAAGCATTTGAACTCTATTGCTTCGATACGTAAACATCTGCAGACGCTATTTCCTAGCAAGGAAGTGTCGCATTTACATTCATTTGAATCGTAGACGAGGAATGCATAACACTTCGCAATGAATATTATATCTTATCATGAAACATAGATATGAGATGCAATATCTCGTTTTAAGAAGCATTTCAACTTTATTGCTTCGATACGTAGACATCTGCAAACGCTATTTCCTTGCGAGGAAGTGTCGCATTCACATTCATTTGAAGTGTAGACGAGGAATACATGATACTTCGCAAATCATATTATATCTTACCATGAAACATAGAAATGAGATACGAAATCGCGTTTTAAGTATTATAAGAACTCTATTGCTACGCTGCGTAGACATCTGCAAACGCTATTTCCTTGCAAGGATGTGTCGCATTTACTTTCATTTGAATCGTAGACGAGGAATGCATAACACTTCGCAATGTATATTATATCTTATCATGAAACATAGATATGAGATGCAATATCTCGTTCTAAGAAGCATTTGAACTCTATTGCTTCGATACGTAGGCATCTGCAAACGCTATTTCCTTGCAAGGAAGTGTCGCATTCACATTCATTTGAAGTGTAGACGAGGAATACATGACACTTCGCAAATCATATTATATCTTACAATGAAACATAGAAATGAGATGCGATATCGCGTTCTAAGAAGCATTAGAAATCCATTGCTACGATACGTAGACATCTGCAAATGCTATTTCCTTGCAAGGAAGTGTCGCATTTACATTCATTTGATGTGTAGACGAGGAATACATAACACTTCGCAAATCATAATACATCTTACCATGAAACGTAGAAATGAGATGCGATATCGCGTTTAAAGAAGCATTAGAACTCTATTGCTACGATACCCAGACATCTGCAGACGCTATTTCCTAACAAGGAAGTGTCGCATTTACATTCATTTGAAGTGTAGACGAGGAATACATAACACTTCGCAAATCATATTATATCTTACCATAAAACATAGAAATGTGATGCGATATCGCGTTTTAAGAAGCATCAGAAATCCATTGCTACGATACGTAGGCATCTGCAAACGCTATTTCCTTGCAAGGAAGTGTCGCATTTACATTCATTTGAAGTGTAGACAAGGAATACATAAAACTTCGCAAATCATATTATATCTTACCATAAAACATAGAAATGAGATACGATATCGCGTTTTAAGAAGCATCAGAAATCCATTCCTTGCAAGGAAGTGTCGCATTTACATTCGTTAGAATCGTAGACGAGGAATGCATAACAATTCGCAATGAATAGTATATCCTATCATGAAACATAGATATGAGATGCAATATCTCGTTTTAAGAAGCATTTGAACTCTATTGCTTCGATACGTAGACATCTGCAAACGCTATTTCCTTGCAAGGAAGTGTCGCATTTACATTCCTTTGAAGTTGAGACAAGGAATACATAACACTTCGCAAATCATATTATATCTTACCATGAAACATAGAAATGAAATGCGATATCGCGTTTTAAGAAGCATTAGAACTCTATTGCTACGATAGGTAGACATCTGCAATCCCTATTTCCTTGCAAGGAAGTGTCGCATTTACTTTCATTTGAATCGTAGACGAGGAATGCATAACACTTCGCAATGTATATTATATCTTATCATGAAACATAGATATGAGATGCAATATCTCTTTTTAAGAAGCATTTGAACTTTATTGCTCCGATACATAGACATCTGCAAACGCTATTTCCTTGCAAGGAAGTGTCGCATTTGCTTTCATTTGAATCGTAGACGAGGAATGCATAACACTTCGCAATGTATATTATATCTTATCATGAAACATAGATATGAGATGCAATATCTCGTTTTAAGAAGCATTTGAACTCTATTGATCGATACGTAGACATCTGCAAACGCTATTTCCCTGCAAGGAAGTGTCGCATTTACATTCATTTGAGGTGTAGACGAGGAATACATAACACTTCGCAAATCATATTATATCTTACCATGAAACATAGAAATGAGATGCGATATCGCGTTTTATGAAGCATTAGAACTCTATTGCTACGATACGTAGACATCTGCAAATGCTATTTCCTTGCAAGGAGGTATCGCATTTACTTTCATTTGAATCGTAGACGAGGAATGCATAACACTTCGCAATGAATATTATATCTTACCATGATACATAGAAATGACATGCGATATCGCGTTTTATGAAGCATTGGAACACTATTGCTACGATAGGTAGACATCTGCAAATGCTATTTCCTTGCAAGGAGGTATCGCATTTACTTTCATTTGAATCGTAGACGAGGAATGCATAACACTTCGCAATGAATATTATATCTTACCATGAAACATAGAAATGAGATGCGATATCGCGTTTTAAGAAGCATTAGAACTCTATTGCAACGATAGGTAGACATCTGCAAACGCTATTTCCTTGCAAGGAAGTGTCGTATTTACATTGATTTGAAGTGTAGGCGAGGAATACATAACACTTCGCAAATCATATTACATCTTATCATGAAACATAGATATTAGATGCAATATCTCGTTTTAAGAAGCATTGGAACTCTATTGCTACGATACCTAGACATCTGCAGACGCTATTTCCTAGCGAGGAAGTGTCGCATTCACATTCATTTGAAGTGTAGACGAGGAATACATAACACTTCGCAAATCATATTATACCTTACCATGAAACATAGAAATGAGATGCGATATCGCTTTTTAAGAATCATAAGAACTCTATTGCTACGATACGTAGACATCTGCAAACGCTATTTCCTTGCAAGGAAGTGTCGCATTTACATTCATTTGAAGTGTAGACGAGGAAGACATGACACTTCGCAAATCATATTATATCTTACAGTGAAACATAGAAATGAGATGCGATATCGCGTTTTAAGGAGCATTAGAAATCTATTGCTACGATACGTAGACAACTGCAAACGCTATTTCCTAGCGAGGAAGTGTCGCATTCACATTCATTTGAAGTGTAGACGAGGAATACATAACACTTCTCAAACCAAATTATATCTTACCATGAAACATAGAAATGAGATGCGATATCGCGTTTTAAGTATCATAAGAACTCTATTGCTACGATACGTAGACATCTGCAAACGCTATTTCCTTGCAAGGAAGTGTCGCATTTACATTCATTTGAATCGTAGACGAGAAATGCATAACACTTCGCAATGAATATTATATCTTATCATGAAACATAGCTATGAGATGCCATATCTCGTTTTAAGAAGCATTTGAACTCTATTGCTTCGATACGTAGACATCTGCAAACGCTATTTCCTTGCAAGGAAGTGTCGCATTTATATTCATTTGAAGTGTAGACGAGGAAGACATGACACTTCGCAAATCATATTATATCTTACCATGAAACATAGAAATGAGATGCGATATCGCGTTCTAAGAAGCATTAGAAATCCATTGCTACGATACGTAGACATCTGCAAACGCTATTTCCTTGCAAGGAAGTGTCGCATTTACATTCACTTGAAGTGTAGGCGAGGAATACATAACACTTCGCAAATCATATTATACCTTTCCATGAAACATAGAAATGAGATGCGAAATCGCGTTTTAAGAATTATAAGAGCTCTATTGCTACGATACGTAGACATCTGCAAACGCTATTTCCTTGCAAGGAAGTGTCGAATTTACATTCATTTGAGGTGTAGACGAGGAATACATAACACTTCGCAAATCATATTATATCTTACCATGAAACATGGAAATGAGATGCGATATCGCATATTAAGAAGCATTTGAACTTTATTGCTTCGATACGTAGACATCTGCAAACGCTATTTCCTTGCAAGGAAGTGTCGCATTTACATTCATTTGAAGTGTAGACGAGGAATACATGATACTTCGCAAATCATATTATATCTTACCATGAAACATAGAAATGAGATGCGATATCGCGTTTTAAGAAGCATTTGAACTCAATTTCTTCGATACGTAGACATCTGCAAACGCTGTTTCCTTGCAAGGAAGTGTCGCATTTACATTCATTTGAAGTGTAGACGAGGAATACATAACACTTCTCAAATCATATTATATCTTACCATGAAACATAGAAATGAGATGCGATATCGCGTTTTAAGAAGCATTAGAACTCTACTGCTACGATACCTAGACATCTGCAAACGCTATTTCCTTGCAAGGAAGTGTCGCATTTACTTTCATTTGAATCGTAGACGAGGAATGCATAACACTTCGCAATGAATATTATATCTTATCATGAAACATAGATATTAGATGCAATATCTCGTTTTAAGAAGCATTGGAACTCTATTGCTACGATACCTAGACATCTGCAGACGCTATTTCCTAGCGAGGAAGTGTCGCATTCACATTCATTTGAAGTGTAGACGAGGAATACATAACACTTCGCAAATCATATTATACCTTACCATGAAACATAGAAATGAGATGCGATATCGTTTTTAAGAATCATAAGAACTCTATTGCTACGATACGTAGACATCTGCAAACGCTATTTCCTTGCAAGGAAGTGTCGCATTTACATTCATTTGAATCGTAGACGAGGAATGCATAACACTTCACAAATCATAATACATCTTACCATGAAACGTAGAAGTGAGATGCGATATCGCGTTTTAAGAAGCACTAGAACTCTATTGCTACGATACCCAGACATCTGCAGACGCTATTTCCTAACAAGGAAGTGTCGCATTTACATTCATTTGAAGTGCAGACGAGGAAAACATGACACTTAGCAAATCATCTTATATCTTATCATGAAACATAGAAGTGAGATGCGATATCGCGTTTTAAGAAGCATTAGAATACTATTGCTACGATGGGCAGATATTTGCAAACGCTATTTCCTTGCAAGGAAGTGTCGCATTTACATTCATTTGAATCGTAGGCGAGGAATGCGTAGCACTTCGCAATGAATATTATATCTTATCATGAAACATAGATATGAGATGCAGTATCTCGTTTTAAGAAGCATTTGAACTCTATTGCTTCGATACGTAGACATTTGCAAACGCTATTTCCTTGCAAGGAAGCATCGCCTTTACATTCATTTGAAGTGTAGACGAGGAATACATGACACTTCGCAAATCATATTACATCTTACCATGAAACATAGAAATGAGATGCGATATCGCGTTTTAAGAAGCATTAGAACTCTATTGCTACGATACCTAGACATCTGCAGACGCTATTTCCCAGCAAGGAAGTGTCGCATTTACATTCATTTGAAGTGTAGACGAGGAAGACATGACACTTCGCAAATCATATTATATCTTACCATGAAACATAGAAATGAGATGCGATATCGCGTTTTAAGAAGCATTAGAAATCTATTGCTACGATACGTAGACAACTGCAAACGCTATTTCCTTGCAAGGAAGTGTCGCATTTACATTCATTTGAATCGTAGACGAGGAATGCATAACACTTCGCAATGAATATTATATCTTATCATGAAACATAGATATTAGATGCAATATCTCGTTTTAAGAAGCATTGGAACTCTATTGCTACGATACCTAGACATCTGCAGACGCTATTTCCTAGCGAGGAAGTGTCGCATTCACATTCATTTGAAGTGTAGACGAGGAATACATAACACTTCGCAAATCATATTACATCTCACCATGAAACATAGAAATGAGATGCGATATCGCGTTTTAAGAAGCATTAGAACTCTATTGCTACGATACCTAGATATCTGCAGACGCTATTTCCCAGCAAGGAAGTGTCGCATTTACATTCATTTGAAGTGTAGACGAGGAAGACATGACACTTCGCAAATCATATTATACCTTACCATGAAACATAGAAATGAGATGCGATATCGTTTTTAAGAATCATAAGAACTCTATTGCTACGATACGTAGACATCTGCAAACGCTATTTCCTTGCAAGGAAGTGTCGCATTTACATTCATTTGAATCGTAGACGAGGAATGCATAACACTTCACAAATCATAATACATCTTACCATGAAACGTAGAAGTGAGATGCGATATCGCGTTTTAAGAAGCACTAGAACTCTATTGCTACGATACCCAGACATCTGCAGACGCTATTTCCTAACAAGGAAGTGTCGCATTTACATTCATTTGAAGTGCAGACGAGGAATACATGACACTTCGCAAATCATATTACATCTTACCATGAAACATAGAAATGAGATGCGATATCGCGTTTTAAGAAGCATTAGAACTCTATTGCTACGATACCTAGACATCTGCAGACGCTATTTCCCAGCAAGGAAGTGTCGCATTTACATTCATTTGAATCGTAGGCGAGGAATGCGTAGCACTTCGCAATGAATATTATATCTTATCATGAAACATAGATATGAGATGCAGTATCTCGTTTTAAGAAGCATTTGAACTCTATTGCTTCGATACGTAGACATTTGCAAACGCTATTTCCTTGCAAGGAAGCATCGCCTTTACATTCATTTGAAGTGTAGACGAGGAATACATGACACTTCGCAAATCATATTACATCTTACCATGAAACGTAGAAATGAGATGCGATATCGCGTTTTAAGAAGCATTAGAACTCTATTGCTACGATACCTAGACATCTGCAGACGCTATTTCCCAGCAAGGAAGTGTCGCATTTACATTCATTTGAAGTGTAGACGAGGAAGACATGACACTTCGCAAATCATATTATATCTTACCATGAAACATAGAAATGAGATGCGATATCGCGTTTTAAGAAGCATTAGAAATCTATTGCTACGATACGTAGACAACTGCAAACGCTATTTCCTTGCAAGGAAGTGTCGCATTTACATTCATTTGAATCGTAGACGAGGAATGCATAACACTTCGCAATGAATATTATATCTTATCATGAAACATAGATATTAGATGCAATATCTCGTTTTAAGAAGCATTGGAACTCTATTGCTACGATACCTAGACATCTGCAGACGCTATTTCCTAGCGAGGAAGTGTCGCATTCACATTCATTTGAAGTGTAGACGAGGAATACATAACACTTCGCAAATCATATTACATCTCACCATGAAACATAGAAATGAGATGCGATATCGCGTTTTAAGAAGCATTAGAACTCTATTGCTACGATACCTAGATATCTGCAGACGCTATTTCCCAGCAAGGAAGTGTCGCATTTACATTCATTTGAAGTGTAGACGAGGAAGACATGACACTTCGCGAATCATATTATATCTTACCATGAAACATAGAAATGAGGTGCGATATCGCGTTTTAAGAAGCATTAGAAATCTATTGCTACGATACGTAGGCATCTGCAAACGCTATTTCCTAGCGAGGAAGTGTCGCATTCACATTCATTTGAAGTGTAGACGAGGAATACATAACACTTCGCAAATCATATTATACCTTACCATGAAACATAGAAATGAGATGCGATATCGCTTTTTAAGAATCATAAGAACTCTATTGCTACGATACGTAGACATCTGCAAATGCTATTTCCTTGCAAGGAAGTATCGCATTTACATTCATTTGATGTTTAGACGAGGAATACATAACACTTCGCAAATCATATTATATCTTACCATGAAACATAGAAATGAGATGCGATATCGCGTTGTAAGAAGCATTAGAACTCTATTGCTTCGATACGTAGACATCTGCAAACGCTATTTCCTTGCAAGGAAGTGTCGCATTTACATTCACTTGAAGTGTAGGCGAGGAATACATAACACTTCGCAAATCATATTACATCTTATCATGAAACATAGATATTAGATGCAATATCTCGTTTTAAGAAGCATTGGAACTCTATTGGTACGATACCTAGACATCTGCAGACGCTATTTCCTAGCGAGGAAGTGTCGCATTCACATTCATTTGAAGTGTAGACGAGGAATACATAACACTTCGCAAATCATATTATACCTTACCCTGAAACATAGAAATGAGATGCGATATCGCTTTTTAAGAATCATAAGAACTCTATTGCTACGATACGTAGACATCTGCAAACGCTATTTCCTTGCAAGGAAGTGTCGCATTTACATTCATTTGAAGTGTAGACGAGGAAGACATGACACTTCGCAAATCATATTATATCTTACAATGAAACATAGAAATGAGATGCGATATCGCGTTTTAAGAAGCATTAGAAATCTATTGCTACGATACGTAGACAACTGCAAACGCTATTTCCTAGCGAGGAAGTGTCGCATTCACATTCATTTGAAGTGTAGACGAGGAATACATAACACTTCTCAAACCAAATTATATCTTACCATGAAACATAGAAATGAGATGCGATATCGCGTTTTAAGTATCATAAGAACTCTATTGCTACGATACGTAGACATCTGCAAACGCTATTTCCTTGCAAGGAAGTGTCGCATTTACATTCATTTGAATCGTAGACGAGAAATGCATAACACTTCGCAATGAATATTATATCTTATCATGAAACATAGCTATGAGATGCCATATCTCGTTTTAAGAAGCATTTGAACTCTATTGCTTCGATACGTAGACATCTGCAAACGCTATTTCCTTGCAAGGAAGTGTCGCATTTACATTCATTTGAAGTGTAGACGAGGAATACATAACACTTCGCGAATCATATTATAACTTACCATGAAACATAGAAGTGAGATGCGATATCGCGTTTTAAGAAGCATTAGAATTCTATTGCTACGATAGGCAGATACTTGCAAACGCTATTTCCTTGCAAGGAAGTGTCGTATTTACATTCATTTGAAGTGTAGACGAGGAATACATGATACTTCGCAAATCATATTATATCTTACCATGAAACATAGAAATGGGATGCGATATCGCGTTTTATGAAACACTAGAACTCTATTGCTACGATAGGTAGACATCTGCAGACGCTATTTCCTAACAATGAAGTGTCGCATTTACATTCATTTGATGTGTAGACGAGGAATACATGACACTTAGCAAATCATCTTATATCTTACCATGAAACATAGAAATGAGATGCGATATCGCGTTTTAAGAAGCATTAGAAAGCTATTGCCACGATACGTAGACATCTGCAAACGCTATTTCCTAGCGAGGAAGTATCGCATTCACATTCATTTGAAGTGTAGACGAGGAATACATGACACTTCGCAAATCATGTTATATCTTACCATGAAACATAGAAATGAGATGCGATATCGCGTCTTAGGAAGCATTAGAAAGCTATTGCTACGATACGTAGACATGTGCAAAGGCTATTTCCTAGCGAGGAAGTATCGCATTCACATTCATTTGAAGTGTAGACGAGGAATACATAACACTTCGCAAATCATGTTATATCTTACCATGAAACATAGAAATGAGATGCGATATCGCGTTTTAAGAAGCATTAGAACTCTATTGCTACGATACCTAGACATCTGCAAACGCTATTTCCTTGCAAGGAAGTGTCGCATTTACATTCATTTGAATCGTAGACGAGGAATGCATAACACTTCGCAATGAATATTATATCTTATCATGAAACATAGATATTAGATGCAATATCTCGTTTTAAGAAGCATTGGAACTCTATTGCTACGATACCTAGACATCTGCAGACGCTATTTCCTAGCGAGGAAGTGTCGCATTCACATTCATTTGAAGTGTAGACGAGGAATACATAACACTTCGCAAATCATATTACATCTCACCATGAAACATAGAAATGAGATGCGATATCGCGTTTTAAGAAGCATTAGAACTCTATTGCTACGATACCTAGATATCTGCAGACGCTATTTCCCAGCAAGGAAGTGTCGCATTTACATTCATTTGAAGTGTAGACGAGGAAGAAATGACACTTCGCGAATCATATTATATCTTACCATGAAACATAGAAATGAGGTGCGATATCGCGTTTTAAGAAGCATTAGAAATCTATTGCTACGATACGTAGACAACTGCAAACGCTATTTCCTTGCAAGGAAGTGTCGCATTTACATTCATTTGAATCGTAGACGAGGAATGCATAACACTTCGCAATGAATATTATATCTTATCATGAAACATAGATATTAGATGCAATATCTCGTTTTAAGAAGCATTGGAACTCTATTGCTACGATACCTAGACATCTGCAGACGCTATTTCCTAGCGAGGAAGTGTCGCATTCACATTCGTTTGAAGTGTAGACGAGGAATACATAACACTTCGCAAATCATATTACATCTCACCATGAAACATAGAAATGAGATGCGATATCGCGTTTTAAGAAGCATTAGAACTCTATTGCTACGATACCTAGATATCTGCAGACGCTATTTCCCAGCAAGGAAGTGTCGCATTTACATTCATTTGAAGTGTAGACGAGGAAGACATGACACTTCGCGAATCATATTATATCTTACCATGAAACATAGAAATGAGGTGCGATATCGCGTTTTAAGAAGCATTAGAAATCTATTGCTACGATACGTAGGCATCTGCAAACGCTATTTCCTAGCGAGGAAGTGTCGCATTCACATTCATTTGAAGTGTAGACGAGGAATACATAACACTTCTCAAATCAAATTATATCTTACCATGAAACATAGAAATGAGATGCGATATCGCGTTTTAAGAAGCATTAGAACTCTATTGCTACGATAGGTAGACATCTGCAATCGCTATTTCCTTGCAAGGAAATGTCGCATTTACATTCATTTGAAGTGTAGACGAGGAATACATAACACTTCGCAAATCATATTATACCTTACCATGATACATAGAAATGAGATGCGATATCGCTTTTTAAGAATCATAAGAACTCTATTGCTACGATACGTAGACATCTGCAAACGCTATTTCCTTGCATGGAAGTGTCGCATTTACATTCATTTGAAGTGTAGACGAGGAAGACATGACACTCCGCAAATCATATTATATCTTACAATGAAACATAGAAATGAGATGCGATATCGCGTTTTAAGAAGCATTAGAAATCTATTGCTACGATACGTAGACAACTGCAAACGATATTTCCTAGCGAGGAAGTGTCGCATTCACATTCATTTGAAGTGTAGACGAGGAATACATAACACTTCTCAAACCAAATTATATCTTACCATGAAACATAGAAATGAGATGCGATATCGCGTTTTAAGTATCATAAGAACTCTATTGCTACGATACGTAGACATCTGCAAACGCTATTTCCTTGCAAGGAAGTGTCGCATTTACATTCATTTGAATCGTAGACGAGAAATGCATAACACTTCGCAATGAATATTATATCTTATCATGAAACATAGCTATGAGATGCCATATCTCGTTTTAAGAAGCATTTGAACTCTATTGCTTCGATACGTAGACATCTGCAAACGCTATTTCCTTGCAAGGAAGTGTCGCATTTACATTCATTTGAAGTGTAGACGAGGAATACATAACACTTCGCGAATCATATTATAACTTACCATGAAACATAGAAGTGAGATGCGATATCGCGTTTTAAGAAGCATTAGAATTCTATTGCTACGATAGGCAGATACTTGCAAACGCTATTTCCTTGCAAGGAAGTGTCGTATTTACATTCATTTGAAGTGTAGACGAGGAATACATGATACTTCGCAAATCATATTATATCTTACCATGAAACATAGAAATGGGATGCGATATCGCGTTTTATGAAACACTAGAACTCTATTGCTACGATAGGTAGACATCTGCAGACGCTATTTCCTAACAATGAAGTGTCGCATTTACATTCACTTGATGTGTAGACGAGGAATACATGACACTTAGCAAATCATCTTATATCTTACCATGAAACATAGAAATGAGATGCGATATCGCGTTTTAAGAAGCATTAGAATGCTATTGCTACGATACGTAGACATCTGCAAACGCTATTTCCTAGCGAGGAAGTATCGCATTCACATTCATTTGAAGTGTAGACGAGGAATACATGACACTTCGCAAATCATGTTATATCTTACCATGAAACATAGAAATGAGATGCGATATCGCGTCTTAGGAAGCATTAGAAAGCTATTGCTACGATACGTAGACATGTGCAAAGGCTATTTCCTAGCGAGGAAGTATCGCATTCACATTCATTTGAAGTGTAGACGAGGAATACATAACACTTCGCAAATCATGTTATATCTTACCATGAAACATAGAAATGAGATGCGATATCGCGTTTTAAGAAGCATTAGAACTCTATTGCTACGATACCTAGACATCTGCAAACGCTATTTCCTAGCGAGCAAGTGTCGCATTCACAGTCATTTGAAGTGTAGACGAGGAATACATGACACTTCGCAAATCATATTACATCTTACAATGAAACATAGAAATGAGATGCGATATCGCGTTTTAAGAAGCATTAGAAATCTATTGCTACGATACGTAGACAACTGCAAACGCTATTTCCTAGCGAGGAAGTGTCGCATTCACATTCATTTGAAGTGTAGACGAGGAATACATAACACTTCTCAAACCAAATTATATCTTACCATGAAACATAGAAATGAGATGCGATATCGCGTTTTAAGAATCATATGAACTCTATTGCTACGATACGTAGACATCTGCAAACGCTATTTCCTTGCAAGGAAGTGTCGCATTTACTTTCATTTGAATCGTAGACGAGGAATGCATAACACTTCGCAATGAATATTATATCTTATCATGAAACATAGATATGAGATGCAATATCTCGTTCTAAGAAGCATTAGAAATCCATTGCTACGATACGTAGACATCTGCAAATGCGATTTCCTTGCAAGGATGTGTCGCATTTACATTCATTTGATGTGTAGACGAGGAATACATAACACTTCGCAAATCATATTATATCTTACCATGAAACATAGAAATGAGATGCGATATCGCATTTTAAGAATTATAAGAACTCTATTGCTACGATACGTAGACATCTGCAAACGCTATATCCTTGCAAGGAAGTGTCGCACTTACTTTCATTTGAATCGTAGACGAGGAATGCATAACACTTCGCAATGAATATTATATCTTATCATGAAACATAGATATTAGATGCAATATCTCGTTTTAAGAAGCATTGGAACTCTATTGCTACGATACCTAGACATCTGCAGACGCTATTTCCTAGCGAGGAAGTGTCGCATTCACATTCATTTGAAGTGTAGACGAGGAATACATAACACTTCGCAAATCATATTATATCTTACCATGAAACATAGAAATGAGGTGCGATATCGCGTTTTAAGAAGCATTAGAAATCTATTGCTACGATACGTAGGCATCTGCAAACGCTATTTCCTGGCGAGGAAGTGTCGCATTCACATTCATTTGAAGTGTAGTCGAGGAATACATAACACTTCTCAAATCAAATTATATCTTACCATGAAACATAGAAATGAGATGCGATATCGCGTTTTAAGAATCGTAAGAGCTCTATTGCTACGATACGTAGACATCTGCAAACGCTATTTCCTTGCAAGGAAGTGTCGCATTTACATTCATTTGAATCGTAGACGAGAAATGCATAACACTTCGCAATGAATATTATATCTTATCATGAAACATAGGTATGAGATGCAATATCTCGTTTTAAGAAGCATTTGAACTCTATTGCTTCGATACGTAGACATCTGCAAACGCTATTTCCTTGCAAGGAAGTGTCGCATTTACATTCATTTGAAGTGTAGACGAGGAATACATAACACTTCGCGAATCATATTATAACTTACCATGAAACATAGAAGTGAGATGCGATATCGCGTTTTAAGAAGCATTAGAATACTATTGCTACGATAGGCAGATATTTGCAAACGCTATTTCCTTGCAAGGAAGTGTCGTATTTACATTCATTTGAAGTGTAGACGAGGAATACATAACACTTCGCAAATCATATTATATCTTACCATGAATCATAGAAATGAGATGCGATATCGCGTTTCAAGAATCATAAGAACTCTATTGTTACGATACGTAGACATCTGCAAACGCTATTTCCTTGCAAGGAAGTGTCGCATTTACTTTCATTTGAATCGTAGACGAGGAATGCATAACACTTCGCAATGAATATTATATCTTATCATGAAACATACATATGAGATGCAGTATCTCGTTTTAAGAAGCATTCGAACTCTATTGCTTCGATACGTAGACATCTGCAAACGCAATTTCCTTACAAGGAAGTGTCGCATTTACATTAATTTGAAGTGTAGACGAGGAATACATAACACTTCGCAAATCATATTATATCTTACCATGAAACATAGAAATGAGATGCGATATCGCGTTTTAAGAAGCATTAGAAATCTATTGCTACGATACGTAGAAAACTGCAAACGCTATTTCCTTGCAAGGAAGTGTCGCATTTACATTCATTTGAATCGTAGACGAGGAATGCATAACACTTCGCAATGAATATTATATCTTATCATGAAACATAGATATGAGATGCAATATCTCGTTCTAAGAAGCATTAGAAATCCATTGCTACGATACGTAGACATCTGCAAATGCTATTTCCTTGCAAGGATGTGTCGCATTTACATTCATTTGATGTGTAGACGAGGAATACATAACTCTTCGCAAATCATATTATATCTTACCATGAAACATAGAAATGAGATGCGATATCGCGTTTTAAGAATTATAAGAACTCTATTGCTACGATACGTAGACATCTGCAAACGCTATTTCCATGCAAGGAAGTGTCGCACTTACTTTCATTTGAATCGTAGACGAGGAATGCATAACACTTCGCAATGAATATTATATCTTATCATGAAACATAGATATTAGATGCAATATCTCGTTTTAAGAAGCATTGGATCTCTATTGCTACGATACCTAGACATCTGCAGACGCTATTTCCTAGCGAGGAAGTGTCGCATTCACATTCATTTGAAGTGTAGACGAGGAATACATAACACTTCGCAAATCATATTATACCTTACCATGAAACATAGAAATGAGATGCGATATCGCTTTTTAAGAATCATAAGAACTCTATTGCTATGATACGTAGACATCTGCAAACGCTATTTCCTTGCAAGGAAGTGTCGCATTTACATTCATTTGAATCGTAGGCGAGGAATGCATAGCACTTCGCAATGAATATTATATCTTATCATGAAACATAGATATGAGATGCAGTATCTCGTTTTAAGAAGCATTTGAACTCTATTGTTTCGATACGTAGACATTTGCAAACGCTATTCCCTTGCAAGGAAGCATCGCATTTACATTCATTTGAAGTGTAGACGAGGAATACATAACACTTCGCAAATCATATTACATCTCACCATGAAACATAGAAATGAGTTGCGATATCGCGTTTTAAGAAGCATTAGAACTCTATTGCTACGATACCTAGACATCTGCAGACGCTATTTCCCAGCAAGGAAGTGTCGCATTTACATTCATTTGAAGTGTAGACGAGGAAGACATGACACTTCGCAAATCATATTATATCTTACAATGAAACATAGAAATGAGATGCGATATCGCGTTTTAAGAAGCATTAGAAATCTATTGCTACGATACGTAGACAACTGCAAACGCTATTTCCTAGCGAGGAAGTATCGCATTCACATTCATTTGAAGTGTAGACGAGGAATACATGACACTTCGCAAATCATGTTATATCTTACCATGAAACATAGAAATGAGATGCGATATCGCGTCTTAGGAAGCATTAGAAAGCTATTGCTACGATACGTAGACATCTGCAAACGCTATTTCCTAGCGAGGAAGTATCGCATTCACATTCATTTGAAGTGTAGACGAGGAATACATAACACTTCGCAAATCATGTTATATCTTACCATGAAACATAGAAATGAGATGCGATATCGCGTTTTAAGAAGCATTAGAACTCTATTGCTTCGATACGTAGACATCTGCAAACGCTATTTCCTTGTAAGGAAGTGTCGCATTTACATTCATTTGAAGTGTAGACGAGGAATACATAACACTTCGCAAATCATGTTATATCTTACCATGAAACATAGAAATGAGATGCGATTTCGCGTTCTAAGAATCATATGAACTCTATTGCTACGATACGTAGACATCTGCAAACGCTATTTCCTTGCAAGGAAGTGTCGCATTTACTTTCATTTGAATCGTAGAGGAATGCATAACACTTCGCAATGAATATTATATCTTATCATGAAACATAGATATTAGATGCAATATCTCGTTTTAAGAAGCATTGGAACTCTATTGCTACGATGCCTAGACATCTGCAGACGCTATTTCCTAGCGAGGAAGTGTCGCATTCACATTCATTTGAAGTGTAGACGAGGAATACATAACACTTCGCAAATCATATTATACCTTACCATGAAACATAGAAATGAGATGCGATATCGTTTTTAAGAATCATAAGAACTCTATTGCTACGATACGTAGACATCTGCAAACGCTATTTCCTTGCAAGGAAGTGTCGCATTTACTTTCATTTGAATCGTAGACGAGGAATGCATAACACTTCGCAATGAATATTATATCTTATCATGAAACATAGATATTAGATGCAATATCTCGTTTTAAGAAGCATTGGAACTCTATTGCTACGATACCTAGACATCTGCAGACGCTATTTCCTAGCGAGGAAGTGTCGCATTCACATTCATTTGAAGTGTAGACGAGGAATACATAACACTTCGCAAATCATATTATACCTTACCATGAAACATAGAAATGAGATGCGATATCGTTTTTAAGAATCATAAGAACTCTATTGCTACGATACGTAGACATCTGCAAACGCTATTTCCTTGCAAGGAAGTGTCGCATTTACTTTCATTTGAATCGTAGACGAGGAATGCATAACACTTCGCAATGAATATTATATCTTATCATGAAACATAGATATTAGATGCAATATCTCGTTTTAAGAAGCATTGGAACTCTATTGCTACGATACCTAGACATCTGCAGACGCTATTTCCTAGCGAGGAAGTGTCGCATTCACATTCATTTGAAGTGTAGACGAGGAATACATAACACTTCGCAAATCATATTACATCTCACCATGAAACATAGAAATGAGATGCGATATCGCGTTTTAAGAATCATAAGAACTCTATTGCTACGATACGTAGACATCTGCAAACGCTATTTCCTAGCGAGGAAGTATCGCATTCACATCCATTTGAAGTGTAGACGAGGAATACATGACACTTCGCAAATCATGTTATATCTTAGCATGAAACATAGAAATGAGATGCGATATCGCGTCTTAGGAAGCATTAGAAAGCTATTGCTACGATACGTAGACATCTGCAGACGCTATTTCCTAGCGAGGAAGTGTCGCATTCACATTCATTTGAAGTGTAGACGTGGAATACATAACACTTCGCGAATCATATTATAACTTACCATAAAACATAGAAGTGAGATGCGATATCGCGTTTTAATAAGCATTAGAATACTATTGCTACGATAGGCAGATATTTGCAAACGCTATTTCCTTGCAAGGAAGTGTCGCATTTACATTCATTTGAATCGTAGGCGAGGAATGCATAGCACTTCGCAATGAATATTATATCTTATCATGAAACATAGATATGAGATGCAGTATCTCGTTTTAAGAAGCATTTGAACTCTATTGCTTCGATACGTAGACATTTGCAAACGCTATTTCCTTGCAAGGAAGCATCGCATTTACATTCATTTGAAGTGTAGACGAGGAATTCATAACACTTCGCAAATCATATTACATCTCACCATGAAACATAGAAATGAGATGCGATATCGCGTTTTAAGAAGCATTAGAACTCTATTGCTACGATACCTAGACATCTGCAGACGCTATTTCCCAGCAAGGAAGTGTCGCATTTACATTCATTTGAAGTGTAGACGAGGAAGACATGACACTTCGCAAATCATATTATATCGTACCATGAAACATAGAAATGAGATGCGATATCGCGTCTTAGGAAGCATTAGAAAGCTATTGCTACGATACGTAGACATCTGCAAACGCTATTTCCTAGCGAGGAAGTGTCGCATTTACATTCATCTGAATCGTAGACGAGAAATGCATAACACTTCGCAATGAATATTATATCTTATCACGAAACATAGGTATGAGATGCAATATCTCGTTTTAAGAAGCATTTGAACTCTATTGCTTCGATACGTAGACATCTGCAAACGCTATTTCCTTGCAAGGAAGTGTCGCATTTACATTCATTTGAAGTGTAGACGAGGAATACATAACACTTCGCGAATCATATTATAACTTACCATGAAACATAGAAGTGAGATGCGATATCGCGTTTTAAGAAGCATTAGAATACTATTGCTACGATAGGCAGATACTTGCAAACGCTATTTCCTTGCAAGGAAGTGTCGTATTTACATTCATTTGAAGTGTAGACGAGGAATTAATAACACTTCGAAATGAATACTATATCTTATCATGAAACATAGAAATGAGATGCGATATCGCGTTTTAAGAAGCATTAGAAATCTACTGCTACGATACGTACACATCTGCAAACGCTATTTCCTTGCAAGGAAGTGTTGCATTTACTTCCATTTGAATCGTAGACGAGGAATGCATAACACTTCGCAATGTATATTATATCTTATGATGAAACATAGATATGAGATGCAATATCTCGTTTTAAGAAGCATTTGAACTCTATTGCTTCGATACGTAGACATTTGCAAACGCTATTTCCCTGCAAGGAAGTGTCGCATTTACATTCATTTGAAGTGTAGACGAGGAATACATGACACTTCGCAAATGATATTATATCTTACCATGAAACATAGAAATGAGATGCGATATCGCGTTCTAAGAAGCATCAGAAACCCATTGCTACGATACGTAGACATCTGCAGACGCTATTTCCTTGCAAGGAAGTGTCGCATTTACATTCATTTGAATCGTAGACGAGGAATGCATAACACTTCGAAATGAATACTATATCTTATCATGAAACATAGAAATGAGATGTGATATCGCGTTTTAAGAAGCATTAGAACTCTATTGCTACGATAAGTAGACATCTGCAAACGCTGTTTCCTTGCAAGGAAGTGTCGCATTTACATTCATTTGAAGTATAGACGAGGAATACAAAACACTTCGCAAATCATATTATATCTTACCATGAAACATAGAAATGAGATGCGATATCGCGTTTTAAGAAGCATTAGAAAGCTATTGCTACGATACGTAGACATCTGCAAACGCTATTTCCTAGCGAGGAAGTATCGCATTCACATTCATTTGAAGTGTAGACGAGGAATACATGACACTTCGCAAATCGTGTTATATCTTACCATGAAACATAGAAATGAGATGCGATATCGCGTCTTAGGAAGCATTAGAAAGCTATTGCTACGATACGTAGACATCTGCAAACGCTATTTCCTAGCGAGGAAGTATCGCATTCACATTCATTTGAAGTGTAGACGAGGAATACATAACACTTCGCAAATCATGTTATATCTTACCATGAAACATAGAAATGAGATGCGATATCGCGTTTTAAGAAGCATTAGAACTCTATTGCTACGATACCTAGACATCTGCAAACGCTATTTCCTAGCGAGCAAGTGTCGCATTCACAGTCATTTGAAGTGTAGACGAGGAATACATGACACTTCGCAAATCTTATTATATCTTACCATGAAACATAGAAATGAGATGCGATATCGCGTTTTAACAAGCATTAGAACTCTATTGCTTCGATACGTAGACATCTGCAAACGCTATTTCCTTGTAAGGAAGTGTCGCATTTACATTCATTTGAAGTGTAGACGAGGAATACATAACACTTCGCAAATCATGTTATATCTTACCATGAAACATAGAAATGAGATGCGATATCGCGTTTTAAGAATCATATGAACTCTATTGCTACTATACGTAGACATCTGCAAACGCTATTTCCTTGCAAGGAAGTGTCGCATTTACTTTCATTTGAATCGTAGACGAGGAATGCATAACACTTCGCAATGAATATTATATCTTATCATGAAACATAGATATTAGATGCAATATCTCGTTTTAAGAAGCATTGGAACTCTATTGCTACGATACCTAGACATCTGCAGACGCTATTTCCTAGCGAGGAAGTGTCGCATTCACATTCATTTGAAGTGTAGACGAGGAATACATAACACTTCGCAAATCATATTATACCTTACCATGAAACATAGAAATGAGATGCGATACCGTTTTTAAGAATCATAAGAACTCTATTGCTACGATACGTAGACATCTGCAAACGCTATTTCCTTGCAAGGAAGTGTCGCATTCACATTCATTTGAATCGTAGACGAGGAATGCATAACACTTCACAAATCATAATACATCTTACCATGAAACGTAGAAATGAGATGCGATATCGCGTTTTAAGAAGCACTAGAACTCTATTGCTACGATACCCAGACATCTGCAGACGCTATTTCCTAACAAGGAAGTGTCGCATTTACATTCATTTCAAGTGTAGACGAGGAATACATGACACTTCGCAAATCATACTATATCTTACCATGAAACATAGAAATGAGATGCGATATCGCGTTTCAAGAATCATAAGAACTCAATTGTTACGATACGTAGACATGTGCAAACACTATTTCCTTGCAAGGAAGTGTCGCATTTACTTTCATTTGATGTGTAGACGAGGAATACATAGCACTTCGCAAATCATATTATATCTTACCATGAAACATAGAAATGAGATGCGATATCGCGTTTTAAGAAGCATTAGAACTCTATTGCTTCGATACGTAGACATCTGCAAACGCTATTTCCTTGTAAGGAAGTGTCGCATTTACATTCATTTGAAGTGTAGACGAGGAATACATAACACTTCGCAAATCATATTATATCTTACCATGAAACATAGAAATGAGATGCGATATCGCGTTTCAAGAATCATAAGAACTCTATTGTTAAGATACGTAGACATGTGCAAACGCTATTTCCTTGCAAGCAAGTGTCGCATTTACATTCATTTGAATCGTAGACGAGGAATGCATAACACTTCGCAATTAATATTATATCTTATCATGAAACATAGATATGAGATGCAATATCTCGTTTTAAGAAGCATTTCAACATTATTGCTTCGATACGTAGACATCTGCAAACGCTATTTCCTTGCAAGGAAGTGTCGCATTTACATTCATTTGAAGTGTAGACGATGAATACATGATACTTCGCAAATCATATTATATCTTACCATGAAACATAGAAATGTGATGCGATATCGCGTTTTAAGAAGCATTTGAACTCAATTTCTTCGATACGTAGACATCTGCAAAGGCTGTTTCCTTGCAAGGAAGTGTCGCATTTACATTCATTTCAAGTGTAGACGAGGAATACATAACACTTCTCAAATCATATTATATCTTACCATGAAACATAGAAATGAGATGCGATATCGCGTTTTAAGAAGCATTAGAACTCTATTGCTACGATAGGTAGACATCTGCAATCGCTATTTCCTTGCAAGGAAGTGTCGCATTTACATTCATTTGAAGTGTAGACGAGGAATACATGACACTTCGCAAATCATATTATACCTTACCATGATACATAGAAATGAGATGCGATATCGCTTTTTAAGAATCATAAGAACTCTATTGCTACGATACGTAGACATCTGCAAACGCTATTTCCTAGCGAGGAAGTATCTCATTCACAATCATTTGAATCGTAGGCGAGGAATGCATAGCATTTCGCAATGAATATTATATCTTATCATGAAGCATAGATATGAGATGCAGTATCTCGTTTTAAGAAGCATTGGAACTCTATTGCTACGATACCTAGACATCTGCAGACGCTATTTCCCAGCAAGGAAGTGTCGCATTTACATTCATTTGAAGTGTAGACGAGGAATACATAACACTTCGCAAATCATATTTTATCTTACCATGAAACATAGAAATGAGATGCGATATCGCGTTTTAAGAAGCATTAGAACTCTATTGCTACGATAGGTAGACATCTGCAATCGCTATTTCCTTGCAAGAAAGTGTCGCATTTACATTCATTTGAGGTGTAGACGAGGAAAACATAACACTTCGCAAATCATATTATATCTTACCATGAAACATAGAAATGAGATGCGATATCGCGTTTTAAGAAGCATTAGAAATCTACTGCTACGATACGTACACATCTGCAAACGCTATTTCCTTGCAAGGAAGTGTTGCATTTACTTTCATTTGAATCGTAGACGAGGAATGCATAACACTTCGCAATGAATACTATATCTTATCATGAAACATAGAAATGAGATGTGATATCGCGTTTTAAGAAGCATTAGAACTCTATTGCTACGATAAGTAGACATCTGCAAACGCTGTTTCCTTGCAAGGAAGTGTCGCATTTACATTCATTTGAAGTGTAGACGAGGAAAACATGACACTTCGCAAATCATATTATATCTTCCCATGAAACATAGAAATGAGATGCGATATCGCGTTCTAAGAAGCATCAGAAATCCATTGCTACGATACGTAGACATCTGCAGACGCTATTTCCTTGCAGGGAAGTGTCGCATTCACATTCATTTGATGTGTAGACGAGGAATACATAGCACTTCGCAAATCATATTATATCTTACCATGAAACATAGAAATGAGATGCGATATCGCGTTTTAAGAAGCATTAGAACCATATTGCTTCGATACGTAGACATCTGCAAACGCTATTTCCTTCTAAGGAAGTGTCGCATTTACGTTCATTTGAAGTGTAGACGAGGAATACATAACACTTCGCAAATCATATTATATCTTACCATGAAACATAGAAATGAGATGCGATATCGCGTTTTAAGAAGCATTAGAACTCTATTGCTACGATAGGTAGACATCTGCAATCGCTATTTCCTTGCAAGGAAGTGTCGCATTTACATTCATTTGAGGTGTAGACGAGGAAAACATAACACTTCGCAAATCATATTATATCTTACCATGAATCATAGAAATGAGATGCGATATCGCGTTTTAAGAAGCATTAGAATACTATTGCTACGATAGGCAGATACTTGCAAACGCTATTTCCTTGCAAGGAAGTGTCGTATTTACATTCATTTGAAGTGTAGACGAGGAATTAATAACACTTCGAAATGAATACTATATCTTATCATGAAACATAGATATGAGATGCAATATCTCGTTTTAAGAAGCATTTGAAATCTGTTGCTTCGATACGTAGACATCTGCAAACGCTATTTCCTTGCAAGGAAGTGTCGCATTTACATTCATTTGAATCGTAGGCGAGGAATGCATAACACTTCGCAAATCATAATACATCTTACCATGAAACGTAGAAATGAGATGCGATATCGCGTTTTAAGAAGCATTAGAACTCTATTGCTACGATACCCAGACATCTGCAGAGGCTATTTCCTAACAAGGAAGTGTCGCATTTACATTCATTTGATGTGTAGACGAGGAATACATGACACTTAGCAAATCATCTTATATCTTACCATGAAACATAGAAATGAGATGCGATATCGCGTCTTAGGAAGCATTAGAAAGCTATTGCTACGATACGTAGACATCTGCAGACGCTATTTCCTAGCGAGGAAGTGTCGCATTCACATTCATTTGAAGTGTAGACGTGGAATACATAACACTTCGCGAATCATATTATAACTTACCATAAAACATAGAAGTGAGATGCGATATCGCGTTTTAAGAAGCATTAGAATACTATTGCTACGATAGGCAGATATTTGCAAACGCTATTTCCTTGCAAGGAAGTGTCGCATTTACATTCATTTGAATCGTAGGCGAGGAATGCATAGCACTTCGCAATGAATATTATATCTTATCATGAAACATAAATATGAGATGCAGTATCTCGTTTTAAGAAGCATTTGAACTCTATTGCTTCGACACGTAGACATTTGCAAACGCTATTTCCTTGCAAGGAAGCATCGCATTTACATTCATTTGAAGTGTAGACGAGGAATTCATAACACTTCGCAAATCATATTACATCTCACCATGAAACATAGAAATGAGATGCGATATCGCGTTTTAAGAAGCATTAGAACTCTATTGCTACGATACCTAGACATCTGCAGACGCTATTTCCCAGCAAGGAAGTGTCGCATTTACATTCATTTGAAGTGTAGACGAGGAAGACATGACACTTCGCAAATCATATTATATCTTACCATGAAACATAGAAATGAGATGCGATATCGCGTCTTAGGAAGCATTAGAAAGCTATTGCTACGATACGTAGACATCTGCAAACGCTATTTCCTAGCGAGGAAGTGTCGCATTTACATTCATCTGAATCGTAGACGAGAAATGCATAACACTTCGCAATGAATATTATATCTTATCACGAAACATAGGTATGAGATGCAATATCTCGTTTTAAGAAGCATTTGAACTCTATTGCTTCGATACGTAGACATCTGCAAACGCTATTTCCTTGCAAGGAAGTGTCGCATTTACATTCATTTGAAGTGTAGACGAGGAATACATAACACTTCGCGAATCACATTATAACTTACCATGAAACATAGAAGTGAGATGCGATATCGCGTTTTAAGAAGCATTAGAATACTATTGCTACGATAGGCAGATACTTGCAAACGCTATTTCCTTGCAAGGAAGTGTCGTATTTACATTCATTTGAAGTGTAGACGAGGAATTAATAACACTTCGAAATGAATACTATATCTTATCATGAAACATAGAAATGAGATGCGATATCGCGTTTTAAGAAGCATTAGAAATCTACTGCTACGATACGTACACATCTGCAAACGCTATTTCCTTGCAAGGAAGTGTTGCATTTACTTTCATTTGAATCGTAGACGAGGAATGCATAACACTTCGCAATGTATATTATATCTTATGATGAAACATAGATATGAGATGCAATATCTCGTTTTAAGAAGCATTTGAACTCTATTGCTTCGATACGTAGACATTTGCAAACGCTATTTCCCTGCAAGGAAGTGTCGCATTTACATTCATTTGAAGTGTAGACGAGGAATACATGACACTTCGCAAATGATATTATATCTTACCATGAAACATAGAAATGAGATGCGATATCGCGTTCTAAGAAGCATCAGAAACCCATTGCTACGATACGTAGACATCTGCAGACGCTATTTCCTTGCAAGGAAGTGTCGCATTTACATTCATTTGAATCGTAGACGAGGAATGCATAACACTTCGAAATGAATACTATATCTTATCATGAATCATAGAAATGAGATGTGATATCGCGTTTTAAGAAGCATTAGAACTCTATTGCTACGATAAGTAGACATCTGCAAACGCTGTTTCCTTGCAAGGAAGTGTCGCATTTACATTCATTTGAAGTATAGACGAGGAATACAAAACACTTCGCAAATCATATTATATCTTACCATGAAACATAGAAATGAGATGCGATATCGCGTTTTAAGAAGCATTAGAAAGCTATTGCTACGATACGTAGACATCTGCAAACGCTATTTCCTAGCGAGGAAGTATCGCATTCACATTCATTTGAAGTGTAGACGAGGAATACATGACACTTCGCAAATCGTGTTATATCTTACCATGAAACATAGAAATGAGATGCGATATCGCGTCTTAGGAAGCATTAGAAAGCTATTGCTACGATACGTAGATATCTGCAAACGCTATTTCCTAGCGAGGAAGTATCGCATTCACATTCATTTGAAGTGTAGACGAGGAATACATAAAACTTCGCAAATCATGTTATATCTTACCATGAAACATAGAAATGAGATGCGATATCGCGTTTTAAGAAGCATTAGAACTCTATTGCTACGATACCTAGACATCTGCAAACGCTATTTCCTAGCGAGCAAGTGTCGCATTCACATTCATTTGAAGTGTAGACGAGGAATACATGACACTTCGCAAATCTTATTATATCTTACCATGAAACATAGAAATGAGATGCGATATCGCGTTTTAAGAAGCATTAGAACTCTATTGCTTCGATACGTAGACATCTGCAAACGCTATTTCCTTGTAAGGAAGTGTCGCATTTACATTCATTTGAAGTGTAGACGAGGAATACATAACACTTCGCAAATCATGTTATATCTTACCATGAAACATAGAAATGAGATGCGATATCGCGTTTTAAGAATCATATGATTTCTATTGCTACGATACGTAGACATCTGCAAACGCTATTTCCTTGCAAGGAAGTGTCGCATTTACTTTCATTTGAATCGTAGACGAGGAATGCATAACACTTCGCAATGAATATTATATCTTATCATGAAACATAGATATTAGATGCAATATCTCGTTTTAAGAAGCATTGGAACTCTATTGCTACGATACCTAGACATCTGCAGACGCTATTTCCTAGCGAGGAAGTGTCGCATTCACATTCATTTGAAGTGTAGACGAGGAATACATAACACTTCGCAAATCATATTATACCTTACCATGAAACATAGAAATGAGATGCGATACCGTTTTTAAGAATCATAAGAACTCTATTGCTACGATACGTAGACATCTGCAAACGCTATTTCCTTGCAAGGAAGTGTCGCATTTACATTCATTTGAAGTGTAGACGAGGAATACATAACACTTCGCAAATCATGTTATATCTTACCATGAAACATAGAAATGAGATGCGATATCGCGTTTTAAGAATCATATGAACTCTATTGCTACGATACGTAGACATCTGCAAACGCTATTTCCTTGCAAGGAAGTGTCGCATTTACTTTCATTTGAATCGCAGACGAGGAATGCATAACACTTCGCAATGAATATTATATCTTATCATGAAACATAGATATTAGATGCAATATCTCGTTTTAAGAAGCATTGGAACTCTATTGCTACGATACCTAGACATCTGCAGACGCTATTTCCTAGCGAGGAAGTGTCGCATTCACATTCAGTTGAAGTGTAGACGAGGAATACATAACACTTCGCAAATCATATTATACCTTACCATGAAACATAGAAATGAGATGCGATAACGTTTTTAAGAATCATAAGAACTCTATTGCTACGATACGTAGACATCTGCAAACGCTATTTCCTTGCAAGGAAGTGTCGCATTTACATTCATTTGAATCGTAGACGAGGAATGCATAACACTTCACAAATCATAATACATCTTACCATGAAACGTAGAAATGAGATGCGATATCGCGTTTTAAGAAGCACTAGAACTCTATTGCTACGATACCCAGACATCTGCAGACGCTATTTCCTAACAAGGAAGTGTCGCATTTACATTCATTTCAAGTGTAGACGAGGAATACATGACATTTAGCAAATCATCTTATATCTTACCATGAAACATAGAAATGAGATGCGATATCGCGTTTTAAGAAGCATTAGAAAGCTATTGCTACGATACGTAGACATCTGCAAACGCTATTTCCTAGCGAGGAAGTATCGCATTCACATTCATTTGAAGTGTAGACGAGGAATACATGACACTTCGCAAATCATATTATATCTTACCATGAAACATAGAAATGAGATGCGATATCGCATTTCAAGAATCATAAGAACTCTATTGTTACGATACGTAGACATGTGCAAACACTATTTCCTTGCAAGGAAGTGTCGCATTTACTTTCATTTGATGTGTAGACGAGGAATACATAGCACTTCGCAAATCATATTATATCTTACCATGAAACATAGAAATGAGATGCGATATCGCGTTTTAAGAAGCATTAGAACTCTATTGCTTCGATACGTAGACATCTGCAAACGCTATTTCCTTGTAAGGAAGTGTCGCATTTACATTCATTTGAAGTGTAGACGAGGAATACATAACACTTCGCAAATCATATTATATCTTACCATGAAACATAGAAATGAGATGCGATATCGCGTTTCAAGAATCATAAGAACTCTATTGTTACGATACGTAGACATGTGCAAACGCTATTTCCTTGCAAGCAAGTGTCGCATTTACATTCATTTGAATCGTAGACGAGGAATGCATAACACTTCGCAATGAATATTATATCTTATCATGAAACATAGATATGAGATGCAATATCTCGTTTTAAGAAGCATTACAACATTATTGCTTCGATACGTAGACATCTGCAAACGCTATTTCCTTGCAAGGAAGTGTCGCATTTACATTCATTTGAAGTGTAGACGATGAATACATGATACTTCGCAAATCATATTATATCTTACCATGAAACATAGAAATGAGATGCGATATCGCGTTTTAAGAAGCATTTGAACTCAATTTCTTCGATACGTAGACATCTGCAAAGGCTGTTTCCTTGCAAGGAAGTGTCGCATTTACATTCATTTGAAGTGTAGACGAGGAATACATAACACTTCTCAAATCATATTATATCTTACCATGAAACATAGAAATGAGATGCGATATCGCGTTTTAAGAAGCATTAGAAAGCTATTGCTACGATACGTACACATCTGCAAACGCTATTTCCTTGCAAGGAAGTGTTGCATTTACTTTCATTTGAATCGTAGACGAGGAATGCATAACACTTCGCAATGAATACTATATCTTATCATGAAACATAGAAATGAGATGTGATATCGCGTTTTAAGAAGCATTAGAACCATATTGCTTCGATACGTAGACATCTGCAAACGCTATTTCCTTCTAAGGAAGTGTCGCATTTACGTTCATTTGAAGTGTAGACGAGGAATACATAACACTTCGCAAATCATATTATATCTTACCATGAAACATAGAAATGAGATGCGATATCGCGTTTTAAGAAGCATTAGAACTCTATTGCTACGATAGGTAGACATCTGCAATCGCTATTTCCTTGCAAGGAAGTGTCGCATTTACATTCATTTGAGGTGTAGACGAGGAAAACATAACACTTCGCAAATCATATTATATCTTACCATGAATCATAGAAATGAGATGCGATATCGCGTTTTAAGAAGCATTAGAACTCCATTGCTTCGATACGTAGACATCTGCAAACGCTATTTCCTTGCAAGGAAGTGTCGCATTTACATTCATTTGAATCGTAGTCGAGGAATGCATAACACTTCGCAATGAATACTATATCTTATCATGAAACATAGATATGAGATGCAATATCTCGTTTTAAGAAGCATTTGAAATCTGTTGCTTCGATACGTAGACATCTGCAAACGCTATTTCCTTGCAAGGAAGTGTCGCATTTACATTCATTTGAATCGTAGGCGAGGAATGCATAACACTTCGCAAATCATAATACATCTTACCATGAAACGTAGAAATGAGATGCGATATCGCGTTTTAAGAAGCATTAGAACTCTATTGCTACGATACCCAGACATCTGCAGACGCTATTTCCTAACAAGGAAGTGTCGCATTTACATTCATTTGATGTGTAGACGAGGAATACATGACACTTAGCAAATCATCTTATATCTTACCATGAAACATAGAAATGAGATGCGATATCGCGTTTTAGGAAGCATTAGAAAGCTATTGCTACGATACGTAGACATCTGCAAACGCTATATCCTAGCGAGGAAGTATCGCATTCACATTCATTTGAAGTGTAGACGAGGAATACATAACACTTCGCAAATCATGTTATATCTTACCATGAAACATAGAAATGAGATGCGATATCGCGTTTTAAGAAGCATTAGAACTCTATTGCTACGATACCTAGACATCTGCAAACGCTATTTCCTAGCGAGCAAGTGTCGCATTCACTGTCATTTGAAGTGTAGACGAGGAATACATGACACTTCGCAAATCTTATTATATCTTACCATGAAACATAGTAATGAGGTGCGATATCGCGTTTTAAGAAGCATTAGAACTCTATTGCTACGACACGTAGACACCTGCAAACGCTATTTCCTTGCAAGGAAGTGTCGCATTTACATTCATTTGAAGTGTAGACGAGGAATACATGACACTTCGCAAATCATATTATATCTTACCATGAAGCATAGAAATGAGATGCGATATCGCGTTCTAAGAAGCATCAGAAATCCATTGCTACAATACGTAGACATCTGCAGACGCTATTTCCTTGCAAGGAAGTGTCGCATTTACATTCATTTGATGTGTAGACGAGGAATACATAGCACTTCGCAAATCATATTATATCTTACCATGAAACATAGAAACGAGATGCGATATCGCGTTTTAAGAAGCATTAGAACCCTATTGCTTCGATACGTAGACATCTGCAAACGCTATTTCCTTCTTAGGAAGTGTCGCATTTACATTCATTTGAAGTGTAGACGAGGAATACATAACACTTCGCAAATCATATTATATCTTACCATGAAACATAGAAATGAGATGCGATGTCGCGTTTTAAGAAGCATTAGAACTCTATTGCTACGATAGGTAGACATCTGCAATCGCTATTTCCTTGCAAGGAAGTGTCGCATTTACATTCATTTGAGGTGTACACGAGGTATACATAACACTTCGCAAATCATGTTATATCTTACCATGAAACATAGAAATGAGATGCGATATCGCGTTTTAAGAAGCATTTGAACTCTGTTGCTTCGATACGTAGATATCTGCAAACGCTATTTCCTTGCAAGGAAGTGTCGCATTTACATTCATTTGAAGTGTAGACGAGGAATACATGATACTTCGCAAATCATATTATATCTTACCATGAAACATAGAAATGAGATGCGATATCGCGTTCTAAGAAGCATTAGAACTCTATTGCTACGATAGGTAGACATCTGCAATCGCTATTTCCTTGCAAGGAAGTGTCGCATTTACATTCATTTGAAGTGTAGACGAGGAATACATGATACTTCGCAAATCATATTATATCTTACCATGAAACATAGAAATGAGATGCGATATCGCGTTTTAAGAAGCATTTGAACTCTATTGCTTCGATACGTAGACATCTGCAAACGCTCTTTCCTTGCAAGGAAGTGTCGCATTTACATTCATTTGAATCGTAGACGAGGAATGCATAACACTTCGCAATGAATACTATATCTTATCATGAAACATAGATATGAGATGCAATATCTCGTTTTAAGAAGCATTTGAACTCTGTTGCTTCGATACGTAGACATCTGCAAACGCTATTTCCTTGCAAGGAAGTGTCGCATTTACATTCATTTGAAGTGTAGACGAGGAATACATAACACTTCGCAAACCATATTACATCTTACCATGAAACATAGAAATGAGATGCGAAATCGCGTTTTAAGAATTATAAGAACTCTATTGCTACGATACGTAGACATCTGCAAACGCTATTTCCTTGCAAGGAAGTGTCGCATTTACATTCATTTGAATCGTAGACGAGGAATGCTTAACACTTCGCAATGAATATTATATCTTATCATGAAACATAGATATGAGATGCAATATCTCGTTTTAAGAAGCATTAGAACTCTATTGCTTCGATACGTAGACATCTGCAGACGCTATTTCCTAGCGAGGAAGTGTCGCAATCACATTCATTTGAAGTATAGACGAGGAATACGTAACACTTCGCAAATCATATTATACCTTACCATGAAACATAGAAATGAGATGCGATATCGCGTTTTAAGAATCATAAGAACTCTATTGCTACGATACGTAGACATCTGCAAACGCTATTTCCTTGCAAAGAAGTGTAGCATTTACATTCATTTGAATCATAGGCGAGGAATGCATAGCACTTCGCAATGAATATTATATCTTATCATGAAACATAGATATGAGATGCAGTATCTCGTTTTGAGAAGCATTTGAACTCTATTGCTACGATACGTAGACATCTGCAAACGCTATTTCCTTGCAAGGAAGTGTCGCATTTACATTCATTTGAAGTGTAGACAAGGAATACATAACACTTCGCAAATCATATTATATCTTACCATGAAACATAGAAATGAGATGCGATATCGCGTTTTAAGAAGCATTGCAAATCTATTGCTACGATACGTAGACTGTAACGTCAGGCGTACCGCCTGCCACCCTCCGGCGTCCACCTCATCATCCCCAGCATCCGTATCCGGAGCCCCTGCACACGGGCCACCCGCCGACTCGCCGTCCCTACAGAAGGAGACAAAGATACGAGAGGGAAGAAGGATGCAGCATGCCGCGCCCACGCGCGATCTCCACACACGAGGAGGAGGACTTTACCCCGTATTACGAGGGCGAGGAGCTCTCCGACACGTGCTGGGTCGAATCCCCAGCAATCGCGAAGCCCTATACGTACTTCTCGTACATATGGGACTAGGATAAGCACACTACTCATATATGTACATACACACCGACACACACCTAGATTTAAGTGAATATATGTATATATTTCATTCATGCACGGTTATGTTCCGTTGCACTCGCGCGCACACTCGACGCTCGCGGCTCGCGCTTAACGCGGACCGCACCCCACTCCGAACGGCCGCCCTACCACGAGGGCCGAGCGGCCGCCCTACTCCGACCGTCCGCCCCACCGCGAGGGCCCAGCGACTCGCGCGCCGCGCGACCCGAGGAGGTCGCGGACGCGAGATCCGAGAGTCAGTTCCTATCTCATCTCCGAACCGAAGAGTTCCTATCTCATCTCCGAACCGACGAGTTCCTAACTCGCCTCCGGCATCCGAACGATGCACTTTCGATCCGAGCAATAGGCTCATTCGCAACGAGCAATTAGCTCTAATGCATTCGTCTCTATCCATACTCCCATAGCGGAGTCCATTCGATACTTCATACTATTTCTAATTCTCATTGTAATCGTTAGTCAGTAACTTAGAATTTAGTCAAGTGTATCTAGTATAGTGAAATCATAGAATATAGTTTATTTTTACCAGATTCAAAGTATCTTTATTCGAGTTCAAATACAATTCCTTAATTCTAATCCACGGGTACGCTCGCGATTATTCTAATTCTATATCTCATCTGCGATAGTCTTGAGGCTCGACGACTAGAGCGAACCAGCGCTTAGTTGCTCCATCCTCACTTCTACCGTGCATAGAATATCTTACGCCCAGGTTGATCCCGGTAAGCTAGAGCGAACCAACGCTTAGCCGCGCCGTACTCGACCGAAGTTCAAGTATTCTCGATGAGCCTTGCACCTCCGACAAAGCGTACACGACGCGCGCGGGAGGAGAGAGTTTATTCGTCGTCTCGCTCGGGAATACGTGGGTGATGCACCAGAATATTCAATTTCCTGCGTTCGAGTCCTGGTTCCTGTGAAGGAGGTTTCCTTCGCCGCACGACCCGTACGAGTCGCCATTCGTCAGGGCCAAACGCCGATACCTGCCAGCCGGAGTCAACCCGCCTGGACGCTTATTCCCGTAGACGTACCTCCGTTCCAGCCGTACGCCGCCGCCATCCCGGTTGCGGATCCAAGGCGCTCCAGGTACCTGGAAAGAGAAATCAGACAGCGGAATCAAGCCTTCGCAAGGTAAGTTTAGTGTTAACTATCGTTTTATCGAGTCCGAAACGCCAACGAACCCGGTCCGGACGCACTTCGCGTTATTTTCGGGAACGGTTACGACTTTGTGCCACCGTTGCGAGCGCAACCGCACCTCGGGACGTGACAAGACATCTGCAAACGCTATATCCTACCGAGGAAGTGTCGCATTCACATTCATTTGAAGTGTAGACGAGGAATACATGACACTTCGCAAATCATGTTATATCTTACCATGAAACATAGAAATGAGATGCGATATCGCGTTTTAAGAAGCATTAGAACTCTATTACTACGATAGGTAGACATCTGCAATCGCTATTTCCTTGCAAGGAAGTGTCGCATTTACATTCATTTGAATCGTAGACGAGGAATGCATAACACTTCGCAATGAATACTATATCTTATCATGAAACATAGATATGAGATGCAATATCTCGTTTTAAGAAGCATTAGAACACTATTGCTACGATAGGTAGACATCTGCAAATGCTATTTCCTTGCAAGGAAGTATCGCATTTACTTTCATTTGAATCGTAGACGAGGAATGCATAACACTTCGCAATGAATATTATATCTTACCATGATACATAGAAATGAGATGCGATATCGCGTTTTAAGAAGCATTAGAACACTATTGCTACGATAGGTAGACATCTGCAAATGCTATTTCCTTGCAAGGAAGTATCGCATTTACTTTCATTTGAATCGTAGACGAGGAATGCATAACACTTCGCAATGAATATTATATCTTACCATGATACATAGAAATGAGATGCGATATCGCGTTTTAAGAAGCATTAGAACACTATTGCTACGATAGGTAGACTTCTGCAAATGCTATTTCCTTGCAAGGAAGTATCGCATTTACCTTCATTTGAATCGTAGACGAGGAATGCATAACATTTCGCAATGAATATTATATCTTACCATGAAACATAGAAATGAGATGCGATATCGCGTTTTAAGAAGCATTAGAAATCTATTGCTACGATACCTAGACATCTGCAGACGCTATATCCTAGCAAGGAAGTGTCGCATTTACATTCATTTGAAGTGTAGACGAGGAATACATGATACTTCGCAAATCATATTATATCTTACCATGAAACATAGAAATGAGATGCGAAATCGCGTTTTAAGAATTATAAGAACTCTATTGCTACGATACGTAGACATCTGCAAACGCTATTTCCTTGCAAGGAAGTGTCGCATTTACTTTCATTTGAATCGTAGACGAGGAATGCATAACAATTCGCAATGAATATTATATCCTATCATGAAACATAGATATGAGATGCAATATCTCGTTTTAAGAAGCATTTGAACTCTATTGCTTCGATACGTAGACATCTGCAAACGCTATTTCCTTGCAAGGAAGTGTCGCATTTACATTCATTTGAAGTTGAGACAAGGAATACATAACACTTCGCAAATCATATTATATCTTACCATGAAACATAGAAATGAGATGCGATATCGCGTTTTAAGAAGCATTAGAACTCTATTTATACGATACCTAGACATCTGCAGACGCTATTTCCTAGCAAGGAAGTGTCGCATTTACATTCATTTGAAGTGTAGACGAGGAATACATAACACTTCGCAAATCATATTACATCTTACCATGAAACATAGAAATGAGTTGCGATATCGCGTTTTAAGAAGCATTAGAAATCTATTGCTACGATACGTAGACATCTGCAAACGCTATTTCCTTGCAAGGAAGTGTCGCACTTACATTCATTTGAATCGTAGTCGAGGAATGCATAACACTTCGCTATGAATATTATATCTTATCATAAAACATAGATATGAGATGCAGTATCTCGTTTTAAGAAGCATTTAAACTCTATTGCTTCGATACGTAGACATCTGCAGACGCTATTTCCTAGCAAGGAAGTGTCGCATTTACATTCATTTGAAGTGTAGACGAGGAACACATGACACTTCGCAAATAATATTATATCTTACCATGAAACATAGAAATGAGATGCGATATCGCGTTTTAAAAAGCATTAGAAATCTATTGCTACGATACGTAGACATCTGCATACACTATTTCCTAGCGAGGAAGTGTCGCATTTACATTCATTTGAAATGTAGACGAGGAATACATAACACTTCGCAAATCATATTACATCTTACCATGAAACATAGAATGAGATGCGATATCGCGTTTTAAGAAGCATTAGAAATCCATTGCTACGATACGTAGACATTTGCAAACGCTATTTCCTTGCAAGGAAGTGTCGCATTTACATTCATTTGAACCGTAGACGAGGAAAAGCATAACACTACGCAATGAATATTATATCTTATCATGAAACATAGATATGAGGTGCAATATCTCGTTTTAAGAAGCATTTGAACACTATTGCTTCGATACGTAGACATCTGCAAACGCTATTTCCTTGCAAGGAAGTGTCGCATTTACTTTCATTTGAATCGTAGACGAGGAATGCATAACACTTCGCAATGAATATTATATCTTATCATGAAACATAGATATGAGATGCTGTATCTCGTTTTAAGAAGCATTTGAACTGTATTGCTTCGATACGTAGACATCTGCAAACGCAATTTCCTTACAAGGAAGTGTCGCATTTACATTAATTTGAAGTGTAGACGAGGAATACATAACACTTCGCAAATCATAGTACATCTTACCATGAAACATAGAAATGAGATGCGATATCGCGTTTTAAGAAGCATTAAAACGCTATTGCTACGATACCTAGACATCTGCAGACGCTATTTCCTAGCAGGGAAGTGTCGCATTTACATTCATTTGAAGTGTAGACGAGGAATACATAACACTTCGCAAATCATATTACATCTTACCATGAAACATAGAAATGAGATGCGATATCGCGTTTTAAGAAGCATTAGAAATCTATTGCTACGATACGTAGACATCTGCAAACGCTATTTCCTTACAAGGAAGTGTCGCATTTACATTCATTTGAATCGTAGTCGAGGAATGCATAACACTTCGCTATGAATATTATATCTTATCATAAAACATAGATATGAGATGCAGTATCTCGTTTTAAGAAGCATTTAAACTCTATTGCTTCGATACGTAGACATCTGCAGACGCTATTTCCTAGCAAGGTAGTGTCGCATTTACATTCATTTGAAGTGTAGACGAGGAATACATGACACTTCGCAAATCATATTATATCTTGCCATGAAACATAGAAATGAGATGCGATATCGCGTTTTAAGAAGCATTAGAAATCTATTGCTACGATACGTAGACATCTGCAAACGCTATTTCCTTGCAAGGAAGTGTCGCATTTACATTCATTTGAATCGTAGTCGAGGAATGCATAACACTTCGCTATGAATATTATATCTTATCATAAAACATAGATATGAGATGCAGTATCTCGGTTTAAGAAGCATTTAAACTCTATTGCTTCGATACGTAGACATCTGCAGACGCTATTTCCTAGCAAGGAAGTGTCGCATTTACATTCAATTGAAGTGTAGACGAGGAATACATGACACTTCGCAAATCATATTACATCTTACCATGAAACATAGAAATGAGATGCGATATCGCGTTTTAAGAAGCATTAGAACACTATTGCTACGATACCTAGACATCTGCAGACGCTATTTCCTGGCAAGGAAGTGTCGCATTTACATTCATTTGTAGTCTAGACGAGGAATACATAATAATTCGCAATGAATATTATATCTTATCATGAAACATAGATATGAGATGCAATATCTCGTTTTAAGAAGCATTTGAACTCTATTGCTTCGATACGTAGACATCTGCAAACGCTATTTCCTTGCAAGGAAGTGCCGCATTTACTTTCATTTGAATCGTAGACGAGGAATGCATAACACTTCGCAATGAATATTATATCTTATCATGAAACATAGATATGAGATGCAGTATCTCGTTTTAAGAAGCATTTGAACTCTATTGCTTCGATACGTAGACATCTGCAAACGCTATTTCCTTGCAAGGAAGTGTCGCATTTACATTCATTTGAAGCGTAGACGAGGAATACATAACACTTCGCAAATCATATTATATCTTACCATAAAACATAGAAATGAGATGCGATATCGCATTTTAAGAAGCATCAGAAATCCATTGCTACGATACGTAGACATCTGCAAACGCTATTTCCTTGCAAGGAAGTGTCGCATTTACATTCATTTGAAGTGTAGACGAGGAATACATAACACTTCGCAAATCATATTATACCTTACCATGAAACATAGAAATGAGATGCGATATCGCGTTTTAAGAAGAATTAGAACACTATTGCTACGATAGGTAGACATTTTTGCAAACGCTATTTCCTTGCAAGGAAGTGTCGCATTTACATTCATTTGAACCGTAGACGAGGAAAAGCATAACACTTCGCAATGAATATTATATCTTATCATGAAACATAGATATGAGATGCAATATCTCGTTTTAAGAAGCATTTGAACTCTATTGCTTCGATACGTAGACATCTGCAAACGCTATTTCCTTGCAAGGAAGTGTCGCATTTACTTTCATTTGAATCGTAGACGAGGAATGCATAACACTTCGCAATGAATATTATATCTTATCATGAAACATAGATATGAGATGCAGTATCTCGTTTTAAGAAGCATTTGAACTCTATTGCTTCGATACGTAGACATCTGCAAACGCAATTTCCTTACAAGGAAGTGTCGCATTTACATTAATTTGAAGTGTAGACGAGGAATACATAACACTTCGCAAATCATATTACATCTTACCCTGAAACATAGAAATGAGATGCGATATCGCGTTTTAAGAAGCATTAAAGCTCTATTGCTACGATACCTAGACATCTGCAGACGCTATTTCCTTGCAAGGAAGTGTCGCATTTACATTCATTTGAAGTGTAGACGGGGAATACGTGATACTTCGCAAATCATATTATATCTTACCATGAAACATAGAAATGAGATGCGATATCGCGTTTTAAGAAGCATCAGAAATCCATTCCTTGCAAGGAAGTGTCGCATTTACATTCGTTTGAATCGTAGGCGAGGAATGCATAACAATTCGCAATGAATATTATATCCTATCATGAAACATAGATATGAGATGCAATATCTCGTTTTAAGAAGCATTTGAACTCTATTGCTTCGATACGTAGACATCTGCAAACGCTATTTCCTTGCAAGGAAGTGTCGCATTTACATTCATTTGAAGTTGAGACAAGGAATACATAACACTTCGCAAATCATATTATATCTTACCATGAAACATAGAAATGAGATGCGATATCGCGTTTTAAGAAGCATTAGAACTCTATTGCTACGATACCTAGACATCTGCAGACGCTATTTCCTAGCAAGGAAGTGTCGCATTTACATTCATTTGAAGTGTAGACGAGGAATACATAACACTTTTCAAATCATATTACATCTTACCATGAAACATAGAAATGAGTTGCGATATCGCGTTTTAAGAAGCATTAGAAATCTATTGCTACGATACGTAGACATCTGCAAACGCTATTTCCTTGCAAGGAAGTGTCGCACTTACATTCATTTGAAATGTAGCCGAGGAATGCATAACACTTCGCTATGAATATTATATCTTATCATAAAACATAGATATGAGATGCAGTATCTCATTTTAAGAAGCATTTAAACTCTATTGCTTCGATACGTAGACATCTGCAGACGCTATTTCCTAGCAAGGAAGTGTCGCATTTACATTCATTTGAAGTGTAGACGAGGAATACATGACACTTCGCAAATAATATTATATCTTACCATGAAACATAGAAATGAGATGCGATATCGCGTTTTAAAAAGCATTAGAAATCTATTGCTACGATACGTAGACATCTACAAACGCTATTTCCTTACAAGGAAGTGTCGCATTTACATTCATTTGAATCGTAGTCTAGGAATGCATAACACTTCGCTATGAATATTATATCTTATCATAAAACATAGATATGAGATGCAGTACCTCGTTTTAAGAAGCATTTAAACTCTATTGCTTCGATACGTAGACATCCGCAGACGCTATTTCCTAGCAAGGTAGTGTCGCATTTACATTCATTTGAAGTGTAGACGAGGAATACATGACACTTCACAAATCATATTATATCTTACCATGAAACATAGAAATGAGATGCGATATCGCGTTTTAAGAAGCATTAGAAATCTATTGCTACGATACGTAGACATCTGCAAACGCTATTTCCTTGCAAGGAAGTGTCGCATTTACATTCATTTGAATCGTAGTCGAGGAATGCATAACACTTCGCTATGAATATTATATCTTATCATAAAACATAGATATGAGATGCAGTATCTCGGTTTAAGAAGCATTTAAACTCTATTGCTTCGATACGTAGACATCTGCAGACGCTATTTCCTAGCAAGGAAGTGTCGCATTTACATTCAATTGAAGTGTAGACGAGGAATACATGACACATCGCAAATCATATTACATCTTACCATGAAACATAGAAATGAGGTGCGATATCGCGTTTTAAGAGGCATTAGAACACTATTGCTACGATACCTAGACATCTGCAGACGCTATTTCCTGGCAAGGAAGTGTCGCATTTACATTCATTTGAAGTCTAGACGAGGAATACATAATAATTCGCAATGAATATTATATCTTATCATGAAACATAGATATGAGATGCAATATCTCGTTTTAAGAAGCATTTGAACTCTATTGCTTCGATACGTAGACATCTGCAAACGCTATTTCCTTGCAAGGAAGTGTCGCATTTACATTCATTTGAAGTGTAGACGAGGAATACATAACACTTCGCAAATCATATTATAACTTACCATAAAACATAGAAATGAGATGCGATATCGCGTTTTAAGAAGCATCAGAAATCCATTGCTACGATACGTAGACATCTGCAAACGCTATTTCCTTGCAAGGAAGTGTCGCATTTACGTTCATTTGAAGTGTAGACGATGAATACGTAACACTTCGCAAATCATATTATGTCTTACCATGAAACATAGAAATGAGATGCGATATCGCGTTTTAAGAAGAATTAGAACACTATTGCTACGATAGGTAGACATGTGCAAACGCTATTTCCTTGCAAGGAAGTGTCGCATTTACATTCATTTGAACCGTAGACGAGGAAAAGCATAACACTTCGCAATGAATATTATATCTTATCATGAAACATAGATGTGAGATGCAATATCTCGTTTTAAGAAGCATTTGAACTCTATTGCTTCGATACGTAGACATCTGCAAACGCTATTTGCTTGCAAGGAAGTGTCGGATTTACTTTCATTTGAATCGTAGACGAGGAATGCATAACACTTCGCAATGAATATTATATCTTATCATGAAACATAGATATGAGATGCAGTATCTCGCTTTAAGAAGCATTTGAACTCTATTGCTTCGATACGTAGACATCTGCAAACGCTATTTCCTTGCAAGGAAGTGTCGCATTTACATTCATTTGAACCGTAGACGAGGAAAAGCATAACACTACGCAATGAATATTATATCTTATCATGAAACATAGATATGAGGTGCAATATCTCGTTTTAAGAAGCATTTGAACACTATTGCTTCGATACGTAGACATCTGCAAACGCTATTTCCTTGCAAGGAAGTGTCGCATTTACTTTCATTTGAATCGTAGACGAGGAATGCATAACACTTCGCAATGAATATTATATCTTATCATGAAACATAGATATGAGATGCTGTATCTCGTTTTAAGAAGCATTTGAACTGTATTGCTTCGATACGTAGACATCTGCAAACGCAATTTCCTTACAAGGAAGTGTCGCATTTACATTAATTTAAAGTGTAGACGAGGAATACATAACACTTCGCAAATCATATTACATCTTACCATGAAACATAGAAATGAGATGCGATATCGCGTTTTAAGGAAGCATTAAAACGCTATTGCTACGATACCTAGACATCTGCAGACGCTATTTCCTAGCAGGGAAGTGTCGCATTTACATTCATTTGAAGTGTAGACGAGGAATACATAACACTTCGCAATGAATATTATATCTTATCATGAAACATAGATATGAGATGCAATATCTCGTTTAAGAAGCATTTGAACTCTATTGCTTCGATACGTAGACATCTGCAAACGCTATTTCTTGCAAGGAAGTGCCGCATTTACTTTCATTTGAATCGTAGACGAGGAATGCATAACACTTCGCAATGAATATTATATCTTATCATGAAACATAGATATGAGATGCAGTATCTCGTTTTAAGAAGCATTTGAACTCTATTGCTTCGATACGTAGACATCTGCAAACGCTATTTCCTTGCAAGGAAGTGTCGCATTTACATTCATTTGAAGCATAGACGAGGAATACATAACACTTCGCAAATCATATTATATCTTACCATAAAACATAGAAATGAGATGCGATATCGCATTTTAAGAAGCATCAGAAATCCATTGCTACGATACGTAGACATCTGCAAACGCTATTTCCTTGCAAGGAAGTGTCGCATTTACATTCATTTGAAGTGTAGACGAGGAATACATAACACTTCGCAAATCATATTATACCTTACCATGAAACATAGAAATGAGATGCGATATCGCGTTTTAAGAAGAATTAGAACACCTATTGCTACGATAGGTAGACATTTGCAAACGCTATTTCCTTGCAAGGAAGTGTCGCATTTACATTCATTTGAACCGTAGACGAGGAAAAGCATAACACTTCGCAATGAATATTATATCTTATCATGAAACATAGATATGAGATGCAATATCTCGTTTTAAGAAGCATTTGAACTCTATTGCTTCGATACGTAGACATCTGCAAACGCTATTTCCTTGCAAGGAAGTGTCGCATTTACTTTCATTTGAATCGTAGACGAGGAATGCATAACACTTCGCAATGAATATTATATCTTATCATGAAACATAGATATGAGATGCAGTATCTCGTTTTAAGAAGCACTTGAACTCTATTGCTTCGATACGTAGACATCTGCAAACGCAATTTCCTTACAAGGAAGTGTCGCATTTACATTAATTTGAAGTGTAGACGAGGAATACATAACACTTCGCAAATCATATTACATCTTACCCTGAAACATAGAAATGAGATGCGATATCGCGTTTTAAGAAGCATTAAAGCTCTATTGCTACGATACCTAGACATCTGCAGACGCTATTTCCTTGCAAGGAAGTGTCGCATTTACATTCATTTGAAGTGTAGACGGGGAATACGTGATACTTCGCAAATCATATTATATCTTACCATGAAACATAGAAATGAGATGCGATATCGCGATTTAAGAAGCTTTAGAACACTATTGCTTCGATACGTAGACATCTGCAAACGCTATTTCCTTGCAAGGAAGTGTCGCATTTACATTCATTTGAATCGTAGACGAGGAATGCATAACACTTCGCAATGAATATTATATCTTATCATGCAACATAGATATGAGATGCAGTATCTCGTTTTAAGAAGCATTTAAACTCTATTGCTTCGATACGTAGACATCTGCAGACGCTATTTCCTAGCAAGGAAGTGTCGCATTTACATTCATTTGACGTGTAGACGAGGAATACATGACACTTCGCAAATAATATTATATCTTACCATGAAACATAGAAATGAGATGCGATATCGCGTTTTAAGAAGCATCAGAAATCCATTCCTTGCAAGGAAGTGTCGCATTTACATTCGTTTGAATCGTAGGCGAGGAATGCATAACAATTCGCAATGAATATTATATCCTATCATGAAACATAGATATGAGATGCAATATCTCGTTTTAAGAAGCATTTGAACTCTATTGCTTCGATACGTAGACATCTGCAAACGCTATTTCCTTGCAAGGAAGTGTCGCATTTACATTCATTTGAAGTTGAGACAAGGAATACATAACACTTCGCAAATCATATTATATCTTACCATGAAACATAGAAATGAGATGCGATATCGCGTTTTAAGAAGCATTAGAACTCTATTGCTACGATACCTAGACATCTGCAGACGCTATTTCCTAGCAAGGAAGTGTCGCATTTACATTCATTTGAAGTGTAGACGAGGAATACATAACACTTCGCAAATCATATTACATCTTACCATGAAACATAGAAATGAGTTGCGATATCGCGTTTTAAGAAGCATTAGAAATCTATTGCTACGATACGTAGACATCTGCAAACGCTATTTCCTTGCAAGGAAGTGTCGCACTTACATTCATTTGAAATGTAGCCGAGGAATGCATAACACTTCGCTATGAATATTATATCTTATCATAAAACATAGATATGAGATGCAGTATCTCATTTTAAGAAGCATTTAAACTCTATTGCTTCGATACGTAGACATCTGCAGACGCTATTTCCTAGCAAGGAAGTGTCGCATTTACATTCATTTGAAGTGTAGACGAGGAATACATGACACTTCGCAAATAATATTATATCTTACCATGAAACATAGAAATGAGATGCGATATCGCGTTTTAAAAAGCATTAGAAATCTATTGCTACGATACGTAGACATCTACAAACGCTATTTCCTTACAAGGAAGTGTCGCATTTACATTCATTTGAATCGTAGTCGAGGAATGCATAACACTTCGCTATGAATATTATATCTTATCATAAAACATAGATATGAGATGCAGTACCTCGTTTTAAGAAGCATTTAAACTCTATTGCTTCGATACGTAGACATCCGCAGACGCTATTTCCTAGCAAGGTAGTGTCGCATTTACATTCATTTGAAGTGTAGACGAGGAATACATGACACTTCACAAATCATATTATATCTTACCATGAAACATAGAAATGAGATGCGATATCGCGTTTTAAGAAGCATTAGAAATCTATTGCTACGATACGTAGACATCTGCAAACGCTATTTCCTTGCAAGGAAGTGTCGCATTTACATTCATTTGAATCGTAGTCGAGGAATGCATAACACTTCGCTATGAATATTATATCTTATCATAAAACATAGATATGAGATGCAGTATCTCGGTTTAAGAAGCATTTAAACTCTATTGCTTCGATACGTAGACATCTGCAGACGCTATTTCCTAGCAAGGAAGTGTCGCATTTACATTCAATTGAAGTGTAGACGAGGAATACATGACACATCGCAAATCATATTACATCTTACCATGAAACATAGAAATGAGGTGCGATATCGCGTTTTAAGAGGCATTAGAACACTATTGCTACGATACCTAGACATCTGCAGACGCTATTTCCTGGCAAGGAAGTGTCGCATTTACATTCATTTGAAGTCTAGACGAGGAATACATAATAATTCGCAATGAATATTATATCTTATCATGAAACATAGATATGAGATGCAATATCTCGTTTTAAGAAGCATTTGAACTCTATTGCTTCGATACGTAGACATCTGCAAACGCTATTTCCTTGCAAGGAAGTGTCGCATTTACATTCATTTGAAGTGTAGACGAGGAATACATAACACTTCGCAAATCATATTATAACTTACCATAAAACATAGAAATGAGATGCGATATCGCGTTTTAAGAAGCATCAGAAATCCATTGCTACGATACGTAGACATCTGCAAACGCTATTTCCTTGCAAGGAAGTGTCGCATTTACGTTCATTTGAAGTGTAGACGAGGAATACGTAACACTTCGCAAATCATATTATGTCTTACCATGAAACATAGAAATGAGATGCGATATCGCGTTTTAAGAAGAATTAGAACACTATTGCTACGATAGGTAGACATGTGCAAACGCTATTTCCTTGCAAGGAAGTGTCGCATTTACATTCATTTGAACCGTAGACGAGGAAAAGCATAACACTTCGCAATGAATATTATATCTCATCATGAAACATAGATGTGAGATGCAATATCTCGTTTTAAGAAGCATTTGAACTCTATTGCTTCGATACGTAGACATCTGCAAACGCTATTTGCTTGCAAGGAAGTGTCGGATTTACTTTCATTTGAATCGTAGACGAGGAATGCATAACACTTCGCAATGAATATTATATCTTATCATGAAACATAGATATGAGATGCAGTATCTCGCTTTAAGAAGCATTTGAACTCTATTGCTTCGATACGTAGACATCTGCAAACGCTATTTCCTTGCAAGGAAGTGTCGCATTTACATTCATTTGAACCGTAGACGAGGAAAAGCATAACACTACGCAATGAATATTATATCTTATCATGAAACATAGATATGAGGTGCAATATCTCGTTTTAAGAAGCATTTGAACACTATTGCTTCGATACGTAGACATCTGCAAACGCTATTTCCTTGCAAGGAAGTGTCGCATTTACTTTCATTTGAATCGTAGACGAGGAATGCATAACACTTCGCAATGAATATTATATCTTATCATGAAACATAGATATGAGATGCTGTATCTCGTTTTAAGAAGCATTTGAACTGTATTGCTTCGATACGTAGACATCTGCAAACGCAATTTCCTTACAAGGAAGTGTCGCATTTACATTAATTTAAAGTGTAGACGAGGAATACATAACACTTCGCAAATCATATTACATCTTACCATGAAACATAGAAATGAGATGCGATATCGCGTTTTAAGAAGCATTAAAACGCTATTGCTACGATACCTAGACATCTGCAGACGCTATTTCCTAGCAGGGAAGTGTCGCATTTACATTCATTTGAAGTGTAGACGAGGAATACATAACACTTCGCAATGAATATTATATCTTATCATGAAACATAGATATGAGATGCAATATCTCGTTTTAAGAAGCATTTGAACTCTATTGCTTCGATACGTAGACATCTGCAAACGCTATTTCCTTGCAAGGAAGTGCCGCATTTACTTTCATTTGAATCGTAGACGAGGAATGCATAACACTTCGCAATGAATATTATATCTTATCATGAGACATAGATATGAGATGCAGTATCTCGTTTTAAGAAGCATTTGAACTCTATTGCTTCGATACGTAGACATCTGCAAACGCTATTTCCTTGCAAGGAAGTGTCGCATTTACATTCATTTGAAGCGTAGACGAGGAATACATAACACTTCGCAAATCATATTATATCTTACCATAAAACATAGAAATGAGATGCGATATCGCATTTTAAGAAGCATCAGAAATCCATTGCTACGATACGTAGACATCTGCAAACGCTATTTCCTTGCAAGGAAGTGTCGCATTTACATTCATTTGAAGTGTAGACGAGGAATACATAACACTTCGCAAATCATATTATACCTTACCATGAAACATAGAAATGAGATGCGATATCGCGTTTTAAGAAGAATTAGAACACTATTGCTACGATAGGTAGACATTTGCAAACGCTATTTCCTTGCAAGGAAGTGTCGCATTTACATTCATTTGAACCGTAGACGAGGAAAAGCATAACACTTCGCAATGAATATTATATCTTATCATGAAACATAGATATGAGATGCAATATCTCGTTTTAAGAAGCATTTGAACTCTATTGCTTCGATACGTAGACATCTGCAAACGCTATTTCCTTGCAAGGAAGTGTCGCATTTACTTTCATTTGAATCGTAGACGAGGAATGCATAACACTTCGCAATGAATATTATATCTTATCATGAAACATAGATATGAGATGCAGTATCTCGTTTTAAGAAGCACTTGAACTCTATTGCTTCGATACGTAGACATCTGCAAACGCAATTTCCTTACAAGGAAGTGTCGCATTTACATTAATTTGAAGTGTAGACGAGGAATACATAACACTTCGCAAATCATATTACATCTTACCCTGAAACATAGAAATGAGATGCGATATCGCGTTTTAAGAAGCATTAAAGCTCTATTGCTACGATACCTAGACATCTGCAGACGCTATTTCCTTGCAAGGAAGTGTCGCATTTACATTCATTTGAAGTGTAGACGGGGAATACGTGATACTTCGCAAATCATATTATATCTTACCATGAAACATAGAAATGAGATGCGATATCGCGATTTAAGAAGCTTTAGAACACTATTGCTTCGATACGTAGACATCTGCAAACGCTATTTCCTTGCAAGGAAGTGTCGCATTTACATTCATTTGAATCGTAGACGAGGAATGCATAACACTTCGCAATGAATATTATATCTTATCATGCAACATAGATATGAGATGCAGTATCTCGTTTTAAGAAGCATTTAAACTCTATTGCTTCGATACGTAGACATCTGCAGACGCTATTTCCTAGCAAGGAAGTGTCGCATTTACATTCATTTGACGTGTAGACGAGGAATACATGACACTTCGCAAATAATATTATATCTTACCATGAAACATAGAAATGAGATGCGATATCGCGTTTTAAGAAGCATCAGAAATCCATTCCTTGCAAGGAAGTGTCGCATTTACATTCGTTTGAATCGTAGGCGAGGAATGCATAACAATTCGCAATGAATATTATATCCTATCATGAAACATAGATATGAGATGCAATATCTCGTTTTAAGAAGCATTTGAACTCTATTGCTTCGATACGTAGACATCTGCAAACGCTATTTCCTTGCAAGGAAGTGTCGCATTTACATTCATTTGAAGTTGAGACAAGGAATACATAACACTTCGCAAATCATATTATATCTTACCATGAAACATAGAAATGAGATGCGATATCGCGTTTTAAGAAGCATTAGAACTCTATTGCTACGATACCTAGACATCTGCAGACGCTATTTCCTAGCAAGGAAGTGTCGCATTTACATTCATTTGAAGTGTAGACGAGGAATACATAACACTTCGCAAATCATATTACATCTTACCATGAAACATAGAAATGAGTTGCGATATCGCGTTTTAAGAAGCATTAGAAATCTATTGCTACGATACGTAGACATCTGCAAACGCTATTTCCTTGCAAGGAAGTGTCGCACTTACATTCATTTGAAATGTAGCCGAGGAATGCATAACACTTCGCTATGAATATTATATCTTATCATAAAACATAGATATGAGATGCAGTATCTCATTTTAAGAAGCATTTAAACTCTATTGCTTCGATACGTAGACATCTGCAGACGCTATTTCCTAGCAAGGAAGTGTCGCATTTACATTCATTTGAAGTGTAGACGAGGAATACATGACACTTCGCAAATAATATTATATCTTACCATGAAACATAGAAATGAGATGCGATATCGCGTTTTAAAAAGCATTAGAAATCTATTGCTACGATACGTAGACATCTACAAACGCTATTTCCTTACAAGGAAGTGTCGCATTTACATTCATTTGAATCGTAGTCGAGGAATGCATAACACTTCGCTATGAATATTATATCTTATCATAAAACATAGATATGAGATGCAGTACCTCGTTTTAAGAAGCATTTAAACTCTATTGCTTCGATACGTAGACATCCGCAGACGCTATTTCCTAGCAAGGTAGTGTCGCATTTACATTCATTTGAAGTGTAGACGAGGAATACATGACACTTCACAAATCATATTATATCTTACCATGAAACATAGAAATGAGATGCGATATCGCGTTTTAAGAAGCATTAGAAATCTATTGCTACGATACGTAGACATCTGCAAACGCTATTTCCTTGCAAGGAAGTGTCGCATTTACATTCATTTGAATCGTAGTCGAGGAATGCATAACACTTCGCTATGAATATTATATCTTATCATAAAACATAGATATGAGATGCAGTATCTCGGTTTAAGAAGCATTTAAACTCTATTGCTTCGATACGTAGACATCTGCAGACGCTATTTCCTAGCAAGGAAGTGTCGCATTTACATTCAATTGAAGTGTAGACGAGGAATACATGACACATCGCAAATCATATTACATCTTACCATGAAACATAGAAATGAGGTGCGATATCGCGTTTTAAGAAGCATTAGAACACTATTGCTACGATACCTAGACATCTGCAGACGCTATTTCCTGGCAAGGAAGTGTCGCATTTACATTCATTTGAAGTCTAGACGAGGAATACATAATAATTCGCAATGAATATTATATCTTATCATGAAACATAGATATGAGATGCAATATCTCGTTTTAAGAAGCATTTGAACTCTATTGCTTCGATACGTAGACATCTGCAAACGCTATTTCCTTGCAAGGAAGTGTCGCATTTACATTCATTTGAAGTGTAGACGAGGAATACATAACACTTCGCAAATCATATTATAACTTACCATAAAACATAGAAATGAGATGCGATATCGCGTTTTAAGAAGCATCAGAAATCCATTGCTACGATACGTAGACATCTGCAAACGCTATTTCCTTGCAAGGAAGTGTCGCATTTACGTTCATTTGAAGTGTAGACGAGGAATACGTAACACTTCGCAAATCATATTATGTCTTACCATGAAACATAGAAATGAGATGCGATATCGCGTTTTAAGAAGAATTAGAACACTATTGCTACGATAGGTAGACATTTGCAAACGCTATTTCCTTGCAAGGAAGTGTCGCATTTACATTCATTTGAACCGTAGACGAGGAAAAGCATAACACTTCGCAATGAATATTATATCTTATCATGAAACATAGATATGAGATGCAATATCTCGTTTTAAGAAGCATTTGAACTCTATTGCTTCGATACGTAGACATCTGCAAACGCTATTTGCTTGCAAGGAAGTGTCGGATTTACTTTCATTTGAATCGTAGACGAGGAATGCATAAGACTTCGCAATGAATATTATATCTTATCATGAAACATAGATATGAGATGCAGTATCTCGCTTTAAGAAGCATTTGAACTCTATTGCTTCGATACGTAGACATCTGCAAACGCAATTTCCTTACAAGGAAGTGTCGCATTTACATTAATTTGAAGTGTAGACGAGGAATACATAACACTTCGCAAATCATATTACATCTTACCATGAAACATAGAAATGAGATGCGATATCGCGTTTTAAGAAGCATTAAAACTCTATTGCTACGATACCTAGACATCTGCAGACGCTATTTCCTAGCAAGGAAGTGTCGCATTTACATTCATTTGAAGTGTAGACGAGGAATACATAACACTTCGCAAATCATATTACATCTTACCATGAAACATAGAAATGAGATGCGATATCGCGTTTTAAGAAGCATTAGAAATCTATTGCTACGATACGTAGACATCTGCAAACGCTATTTCCTTGCAAGGAAGTGTCGCATTTACATTCATTTGAATCGTAGTCGAGGAATGCATAAGACTTCGCTATGAATATTATATCTTATCATAAAACATAGATATGAGATGCAGTATCTCGTTTTAAGAAGCATTTAAACTCTATTGCTTCGATACGTAGACATCTGCAGACGCTATTTCCTAGCAAGGAAGTGTCGCATTTACATTCATTTGAAGTGTAGACGAGGAATACATGACACTTCGCAAATTATATTATATCTTACCATAAAACATAGAAATGAGATGCGATATCGCGTTTTAAGAAGCATGAGAAATCCATTGCAACGATACGTAGACATCTGCAAACGCTATTTCCTTGCAAGGAAGTGTCGCATTTACATTCATTTGAAGTGTAGACGAGGAATACATAACACTTCGCAAATCACATTGTACCTTACCATGAAACATAGAAATGGGATGCGATATCGCGTTTTAAGAAGAATTAGAACACTATTGCTACGATAGGTAGACATCTGCAGACGCTATTTCCTAGCAAGGAAGTGTCGCATTTACATTCATTTGAAGTGTAGACGAGGAATACATAACACTTCGCAAATCATATTACATCTTACCATGAAACATAGAAATGAGATGCGATATCGCGTTTTAAGAAGCACTAGAAATCTATTGCTACGATACGTAGACTTCTGCAAATGCTATTTCCTTGCAAGGAAGTATCGCATTTACTTTCATTTGAATCGTAGACGAGGAATGCATAACATTTCGCAATGAATATTATATCTTACCATGAAACATAGAAATGAGATGCGATATCGCGTTTTAAGAAGCATTAGAAATCTATTGCTACGATACCTAGACATCTGCAGACGCTATATCCTAGCAAGGAAGTGTCGCATTTACATTCATTTGAAGTGTAGACGAGGAATACATGATACTTCGCAAATCATATTATATCTTACCATGAAACATAGAAATGAGATGCGAAATCGCGTTTTAAGAATTATAAGAACTCTATTGCTACGATACGTAGACATCTGCAAACGCTATTTCCTTGCAAGGAAGTGTCGCATTTACTTTCATTTGAATCGTAGACGAGGAATGCATAACAATTCGCAATGAATATTATATCCTATCATGAAACATAGATATGAGATGCAATATCTCGTTTTAAGAAGCATTTGAACTCTATTGCTTCGATACGTAGACATCTGCAAACGCTATTTCCTTACAAGGAAGTGTCGCATTTACATTAATTTGAAGTGTAGACGAGGAATACATAACACTTCGCAAATCATATTACATCTTACCCTGAAACATAGAAATGAGATGCGATATCGCGTGTTAAGAAGCATTAAAACTCTATTGCTACGATACCTAGACATCTGCAGACGCTATTTCCTTGCAAGGAAGTGTCGCATTTACATTCATTTGAAGTGTAGACGGGGAATACGTGATACTTCGCAAATCATATTATATCTTACCATGAAACATAGAAATGAGATGCGATATCGCGTTTTAAGAAGCATTAGAACTCTATTGCTACGATACCTAGACATCTGCAGACGCTATTTCCTAGCAAGGAAGTGTCGCATTTACATTCATTTGAAGTGTAGACGAGGAATACATAACACTTCGCAAATCATATTACATCTTACCATGAAACATAGAAATGAGATGCGATATCGCGTTTTAAGAAGCATTAGAAATCTATTGCTACGATACGTAGACATCTGCAAACGCTATTTCCTTGCAAGGAAGTGTCGCATTTACATTCATTTGAATCGTAGTCGAGGAATGCATAACACTTCGCTATGAATATTATATCTTATCATAAAACATAGATATGAGATGCAGTATCTCGGTTTAAGAAGCATTTAAACTCTATTGCTTCGATACGTAGACATCTGCAGACGCTATTTCCTAGCAAGGAAGTGTCGCATTTACATTCAATTGAAGTGTAGACGAGGAATACATGACACTTCGCAAATCATATTACATCTTACCATGAAACATAGAAATGAGATGCGATATCGCGTTTTAAGAAGCATTAGAACACTATTGCTACGATACCTAGACATCTGCAGACGCTATTTCCTGGCAAGGAAGTGTCGCATTTACATTCATTTGTAGTCTAGACGAGGAATACATAATAATTCGCAATGAATATTATATCTTATCATGAAACATAGATATGAGATGCAATATCTCGTTTTAAGAAGCATTTGAACTCTATTGCTTCGATACGTAGACATCTGCAAACGCTATTTCCTTGCAAGGAAGTGCCGCATTTACTTTCATTTGAATCGTAGACGAGGAATGCATAACACTTCGCAATGAATATTATATCTTATCATGAAACATAGATATGAGATGCAGTATCTCGTTTTAAGAAGCATTTGAACTCTATTGCTTCGATACGTAGACATCTGCAAACGCTATTTCCTTGCAAGGAGGTGTCGCATTTACATTCATTTGAAGCGTAGACGAGGAATACATAACACTTCGCAAATCATATTATATCTTACCATAAAACATAGAAATGAAATGCGATATCGCATTTTAAGAAGCATCAGAAATCCATTGCTACGATACGTAGACATCTGCAAACGCTATTTCCTTGCAAGGAAGTGTCGCATTTACATTCATTTGAAGTGTAGACGAGGAATACATAACACTTCGCAAATCATATTATACCTTACCATGAAACATAGAAATGAGATGCGATATCGCGTTTTAAGAAGAATTAGAACACTATTGCTACGATAGGTAGACATTTGCAAACGCTATTTCCTTGCAAGGAAGTGTCGCATTTACATTCATTTGAACCGTAGACGAGGAAAAGCATAACACTTCGCAATGAATATTATATCTTATCATGAAACATAGATATGAGATGCAATATCTCGTTTTAAGAAGCATTTGAACTCTATTGCTTCGATACGTAGACATCTGCAAACGCTATTTCCTTGCAAGGAAGTGTCGCATTTACTTTCATTTGAATCGTAGACGAGGAATGCATAACACTTCGCAATGAATATTATATCTTATCATGAAACATAGATATGAGATGCAGTATCTCGTTTTAAGAAGCATTTGAACTCTATTGCTTCGATACGTAGACATCTGCAAACGCAATTTCCTTACAAGGAAGTGTCGCATTTACATTAATTTGAAGTGTAGACGAGGAATACATAACACTTCGCAAATCATATTACATCTTACCCTGAAACATAGAAATGAGATGCGATATCGCGTGTTAAGAAGCATTAAAACTCTATTGCTACGATACCTAGACATCTGCAGACGCTATTTCCTTGCAAGGAAGTGTCGCATTTACATTCATTTGAAGTGTAGACGGGGAATACGTGATACTTCGCAAATCATATTATATCTTACCATGAAACATAGAAATGAGATGCGATATCGCGTTTTAAGAAGCATTAGAACTCTATTGCTACGATACCTAGACATCTGCAGACGCTATTTCCTAGCAAGGAAGTGTCGCATTTACATTCATTTGAAGTGTAGACGAGGAATACATAACACTTCGCAAATCATATTACATCTTACCATGAAACATAGAAATGAGATGCGATATCGCGTTTTAAGAAGCATTAGAAATCTATTGCTACGATACGTAGACATCTGCAAACGCTATTTCCTTGCAAGGAAGTGTCGCATTTACATTCATTTGAATCGTAGTCGAGGAATGCATAAGACTTCGCTATGAATATTATATCTTATCATAAAACATAGATATGAGATGCAGTATCTCGTTTTAAGAAGCATTTAAACTCTATTGCTTCGATACGTAGACATCTGCAGACGCTATTTCCTAGCAAGGAAGTGTCGCATTTACATTCATTTGAAGTGTAGACGAGGAATACATGACACTTCGCAAATTATATTATATCTTACCATAAAACATAGAAATGAGATGCGATATCGCGTTTTAAGAAGCATGAGAAATCCATTGCAACGATACGTAGACATCTGCAAACGCTATTTCCTTGCAAGGAAGTGTCGCATTTACATTCATTTGAAGTGTAGACGAGGAATACATAACACTTCGCAAATCACATTGTACCTTACCATGAAACATAGAAATGGGATGCGATATCGCGTTTTAAGAAGAATTAGAACACTATTGCTACGATAGGTAGACATCTGCAGACGCTATTTCCTAGCAAGGAAGTGTCGCATTTACATTCATTTGAAGTGTAGACGAGGAATACATAACACTTCGCAAATCATATTACATCTTACCATGAAACATAGAAATGAGATGCGATATCGCGTTTTAAGATGCACTAGAAATCTATTGCTACGATACGTAGACTTCTGCAAATGCTATTTCCTTGCAAGGAAGTATCGCATTTACTTTCATTTGAATCGTAGACGAGGAATGCATAACATTTCGCAATGAATATTATATCTTACCATGAAACATAGAAATGAGATGCGATATCGCGTTTTAAGAAGCATTAGAAATCTATTGCTACGATACCTAGACATCTGCAGACGCTATATCCTAGCAAGGAAGTGTCGCATTTACATTCATTTGAAGTGTAGACGAGGAATACATGATACTTCGCAAATCATATTATATCTTACCATGAAACATAGAAATGAGATGCGAAATCGCGTTTTAAGAATTATAAGAACTCTATTGCTACGATACGTAGACATCTGCAAACGCTATTTCCTTGCAAGGAAGTGTCGCATTTACTTTCATTTGAATCGTAGACGAGGAATGCATAACAATTCGCAATGAATATTATATCCTATCATGAAACATAGATATGAGATGCAATATCTCGTTTTAAGAAGCATTTGAACTCTATTGCTTCGATACGTAGACATCTGCAAACGCTATTTCCTTGCAAGGAAGTGTCGCATTTACATTCATTTGAAGTTGAGACAAGGAATACATAACACTTCGCAAATCATATTATATCTTACCATGAAACATAGAAATGAGATGCGATATCGCGTTTTAAGAAGCATTAGAACTCTATTTCTACGATACCTAGACATCTGCAGACGCTATTTCCTAGCAAGGAAGTGTCGCATTTACATTCATTTGAAGTGTAGACGAGGAATACATAACACTTCGCAAATCATATTACATCTTACCATGAAACATAGAAATGAGTTGCGATATCGCGTTTTAAGAAGCATTAGAAATCTATTGCTACGATACGTAGACATCTGCAAACGCTATTTCCTTGCAAGGAAGTGTCGCATTTACTTTCATTTGAATCGTAGACGAGGAATGCATAACAATTCGCAATGAATATTATATCCTATCATGAAACATAGATATGAGATGCAATATCTCGTTTTAAGAAGCATTTGAACTCTATTGCTTCGATACGTAGACATCTGCAAACGCTATTTCCTTACAAGGAAGTGTCGCATTTACATTAATTTGAAGTGTAGACGAGGAATACATAACACTTCGCAAATCATATTACATCTTACCCTGAAACATAGAAATGAGATGCGATATCGCGTGTTAAGAAGCATTAAAACTCTATTGCTACGATACCTAGACATCTGCAGACGCTATTTCCTTGCAAGGAAGTGTCGCATTTACATTCATTTGAAGTGTAGACGGGGAATACGTGATACTTCGCAAATCATATTATATCTTACCATGAAACATAGAAATGAGATGCGATATCGCGTTTTAAGAAGCATTAGAACTCTATTGCTACGATACCTAGACATCTGCAGACGCTATTTCCTAGCAAGGAAGTGTCGCATTTACATTCATTTGAAGTGTAGACGAGGAATACATAACACTTCGCAAATCATATTACATCTTACCATGAAACATAGAAATGAGATGCGATATCGCGTTTTAAGAAGCATTAGAAATCTATTGCTACGATACGTAGACATCTGCAAACGCTATTTCCTTGCAAGGAAGTGTCGCATTTACATTCATTTGAATCGTAGTCGAGGAATGCATAACACTTCGCTATGAATATTATATCTTATCATAAAACATAGATATGAGATGCAGTATCTCGGTTTAAGAAGCATTTAAACTCTATTGCTTCGATACGTAGACATCTGCAGACGCTATTTCCTAGCAAGGAAGTGTCGCATTTACATTCAGTTGAAGTGTAGACGAGGAATACATGACACTTCGCAAATCATATTACATCTTACCATGAAACATAGAAATGAGATGCGATATCGCGTTTTAAGAAGCATTAGAACACTATTGCTACGATACCTAGACATCTGCAGACGCTATTTCCTGGCAAGGAAGTGTCGCATTTACATTCATTTGTAGTCTAGACGAGGAATACATAATAATTCGCAATGAATATTATATCTTATCATGAAACATAGATATGAGATGCAATATCTCGTTTTAAGAAGCATTTGAACTCTATTGCTTCGATACGTAGACATCTGCAAACGCTATTTCCTTGCAAGGAAGTGCCGCATTTACTTTCATTTGAATCGTAGACGAGGAATGCATAACACTTCGCAATGAATATTATATCTTATCATGAAACATAGATATGAGATGCAGTATCTCGTTTTAAGAAGCATTTGAACTCTATTGCTTCGATACGTAGACATCTGCAAACGCTATTTCCTTGCAAGGAGGTGTCGCATTTACATTCATTTGAAGCGTAGACGAGGAATACATAACACTTCGCAAATCATATTATATCTTACCATAAAACATAGAAATGAGATGCGATATCGCATTTTAAGAAGCATCAGAAATCCATTGCTACGATACGTAGACATCTGCAAACGCTATTTCCTTGCAAGGAAGTGTCGCATTTACATTCATTTGAAGTGTAGACGAGGAATACATAACACTTCGCAAATCATATTATACCTTACCATGAAACATAGAAATGAGATGCGATATCGCGTTTTAAGAAGAATTAGAACACTATTGCTACGATAGGTAGACATTTGCAAACGCTATTTCCTTGCAAGGAAGTGTCGCATTTACATTCATTTGAACCGTAGACGAGGAAAAGCATAACACTTCGCAATGAATATTATATCTTATCATGAAACATAGATATGAGATGCAATATCTCGTTTTAAGAAGCATTTGAACTCTATTGCTTCGATACGTAGACATCTGCAAACGCTATTTCCTTGCAAGGAAGTGTCGCATTTACTTTCATTTGAATCGTAGACGAGGAATGCATAACACTTCGCAATGAATATTATATCTTATCATGAAACATAGATATGAGATGCAGTATCTCGTTTTAAGATGCATTTGAACTCTATTGCTTCGATACGTAGACATCTGCAAACGCAATTTCCTTACAAGGAAGTGTCGCATTTACATTAATTTAAAGTGTAGACGAGGAATACATAACACTTCGCAAATCATATTACATCTTACCCTGAAACATAGAAATGAGATGCGATATCGCGTGTTAAGAAGCATTAAAACTCTATTGCTACGATACGTAGACATCTGCAGACGCTATTTCCTTGCAAGGAAGTGTCGCATTTACATTCACTTGAAGTGTAGGCGAGGAATACATAACACTTCGCAAATTATATTATATCTTACCATAAAACATAGAAATGAGATGCGATATCGCGTTTTAAGAAGCATGAGAAATCCATTGCAACGATACGTAGACATCTGCAAACGCTATTTCCTTGCAAGGAAGTGTCGCATTTACATTCATTTGAAGTGTAGACGAGGAATACATAACACTTCGCAAATCACATTGTACCTTACCATGAAACATAGAAATGGGATGCGATATCGCGTTTTAAGAAGAATTAGAACACAATTGCTACTATAGGTAGACATCTGCAGACGCTATTTCCTAGCAAGGAAGTGTCGCATTTACATTCATTTGAAGTGTAGACGAGGAATACATAACACTTCGCAAATCATATTGCATCTTACCATGAAACATAGAAATGAGATGCGATATCGCGTTTTAAGAAGCACTAGAAATCTATTGCTACGATACGTAGACTTCTGCAAATGCTATTTCCTTGCAAGGAAGTGTCGCATTTACATTCATTTGAAGTTGAGACAAGGAATACATAACACTTCGCAAATCATATTATATCTTACCATGAAACATAGAAATGAGATGCGATATCGCGTTTTAAGAAGCATTAGAACTCTATTTCTACGATACCTAGACATCTGCAGACGCTATTTCCTAGCAAGGAAGTGTCGCATTTACATTCATTTGAAGTGTAGACGAGGAATACATAACACTTCGCAAATCATATTACATCTTACCATGAAACATAGAAATGAGTTGCGATATCGCGTTTTAAGAAGCATTAGAAATCTATTGCTACGATACGTAGACATCTGCAAACGCTATTTCCTTGCAAGGAAGTGTCGCACTTACATTCATTTGAATCGTAGTCGAGGAATGCATAACACTTCGCTATGAATATTATATCTTATCATAAAACATAGATATGAGATGCAGTATCTCGTTTTAAGAAGCATTTAAACTCTATTGCTTCGATACGTAGACATCTGCAGACGCTATTTCCTAGCAAGGAAGTGTCGCATTTACATTCATTTGAAGTGTAGACGAGGAACACATGACACTTCGCAAATAATATTATATCTTACCATGAAACATAGAAATGAGATGCGATATCGCGTTTTAAAAGCATTAGAAATCTATTGCTACGATACGTAGACATCTGCATACACTATTTCCTAGCGAGGAAGTGTCGCATTTACATTCATTTGAAATGTAGACGAGGAATACATAACACTTCGCAAATCATATTACATCTTACCATGAAACATAGAATGAGATGCGATATCGCGTTTTAAGAAGCATTAGAAATCCATTGCTACGATACGTAGACATTTGCAAACGCTATTTCCTTGCAAGGAAGTGTCGCATTTACATTCATTTGAACCGTAGACGAGGAAAAGCATAACACTACGCAATGAATATTATATCTTATCATGAAACATAGATATGAGGTGCAATATCTCGTTTTAAGAAGCATTTGAACACTATTGCTTCGATACGTAGACATCTGCAAACGCTATTTCCTTGCAAGGAAGTGTCGCATTTACTTTCATTTGAATCGTAGACGAGGAATGCATAACACTTCGCAATGAATATTATATCTTATCATGAAACATAGATATGAGATGCTGTATCTCGTTTTAAGAAGCATTTGAACTGTATTGCTTCGATACGTAGACATCTGCGAACGCAATTTCCTTACAAGGAAGTGTCGCATTTACATTAATTTGAAGTGTAGACGAGGAATACATAACACTTCGCAAATCATATTACATCTTACCATGAAACATAGAAATGAGATGCGATATCGCGTTTTAAGAAGCATTAAAACGCTATTGCTACGATACCTAGACATCTGCAGACGCTATTTCCTAGCAGGGAAGTGTCGCATTTACATTCATTTGAAGTGTAGACGAGGAATACATAACACTTCGCAAATCATATTACATCTTACCATGAAACATAGAAATGAGATGCGATATCGCGTTTTAAGAAGCATTAGAAATCTATTGCTACGATACGTAGACATCTGCAAACGCTATTTCCTTACAAGGAAGTGTCGCATTTACATTCATTTGAATCGTAGTCGAGGAATGCATAACACTTCGCTATGAATATTATATCTTATCATAGAACATAGATATGAGATGCAGTATCTCGTTTTAAGAAGCATTTAAACTCTATTGCTTCGATACGTAGACATCTGCAGACGCTATTTCCTAGCAAGGTAGTGTCGCATTTACATTCATTTGAAGTGTAGACGAGGAATACATGACACTTCGCAAATCATATTATATCTTACCATGAAACATAGAAATGAGATGCGATATCGCGTTTTAAGAAGCGTTAGAAATCTATTGCTACGATACGTAGACATCTGCAAACGCTATTTCCTTGCAAGGAAGTGTCGCATTTACATTCATTTGAATCGTAGTCGAGGAATGCATAACACTTCGCTATGAATATTATATCTTATCATAAAACATAGATATGAGATGCAGTATCTCGGTTTAAGAAGCATTTAAACTCTATTGCTTCGATACGTAGACATCTGCAGACGCTATTTCCTAGCAAGGAAGTGTCGCATTTACATTCAATTGAAGTGTAGACGAGGAATACATGACACTTCGCAAATCATATTACATCTTACCATGAAACATAGAAATGAGATGCGATATCGCGTTTTAAGAAGCATCAGAAATCCATTGCTACGATACGTAGACATCTGCAAACGCTATTTCCTTGCAAGGAAGTGTCGCATTTACATTCATTTGAAGTGTAGACGAGGAATACATAACACTTCGCAAATCATATTATACCTTACCATGAAACATAGAAATGAGATGCGATATCGCGTTTTAAGAAGAATTAGAACACTATTGCTACGATAGGTAGACATTTGCAAACGCTCTTTCCTTGCAAGGAAGTGTCGCATTTACATTCATTAGAACCGTAGACGAGGAAAAGCATAACACTTCGCAATGAATATTATATCTTATCATGAAACATAGATATGAGATGCAATATCTCGTTTTAAGAAGCATTTGAACTCTATTGCTTCGATACGTAGACATCTGCAAACGCTATTTCCTTGCAAGGAAGTGTCGCATTTACATTCATTTGAAGTTGAGACAAGGAATACATAACACTTCGCAAATCATATTATATCTTACCATGAAACATAGAAATGAGATGCGATATCGCGTTTTAAGAAGCATTAGAACTCTATTTCTACGATACCTAGACATCTGCAGACGCTATTTCCTAGCAAGGAAGTGTCGCATTTACATTCATTTGAAGTGTAGACGAGGAATACATAACACTTCGCAAATCATATTACATCTTACCATGAAACATAGAAATGAGTTGCGATATCGCGTTTTAAGAAGCATTAGAAATCTATTGCTACGATACGTAGACATCTGCAAACGCTATTTCCTTGCAAGGAAGTGTCGCACTTACATTCATTTGAATCGTAGTCGAGGAATGCATAACACTTCGCTATGAATATTATATCTTATCATAAAACATAGATATGAGATGCAGTATCTCGTTTTAAGAAGCATTTAAACTCTATTGCTTCGATACGTAGACATCTGCAGACGCTATTTCCTAGCAAGGAAGTGTCGCATTTACATTCATTTGAAGTGTAGAAGAGGAACACATGACACTTCGCAAATAATATTATATCTTACCATGAAACATAGAAATGAGATGCGATATCGCGTTTTAAAAAGCATTAGAAATCTATTGCTACGATACGTAGACATCTGCATACACTATTTCCTAGCGAGGAAGTGTCGCATTTACATTCATTTGAAATGTAGACGAGGAATACATAACACTTCGCAAATCATATTACATCTTACCATGAAACATAGAATGAGATGCGATATCGCGTTTTAAGAAGCATTAGAAATCCATTGCTACGATACGTAGACATTTGCAAACGCTATTTCCTTGCAAGGAAGTGTCGCATTTACATTCATTTGAACCGTAGACGAGGAAAAGCATAACACTACGCAATGAATATTATATCTTATCATGAAACATAGATATGAGGTGCAATATCTCGTTTTAAGAAGCATTTGAACACTATTGCTTCGATACGTAGACATCTGCAAACGCTATTTCCTTGCAAGGAAGTGTCGCATTTACTTTCATTTGAATCGTAGACGAGGAATGCATAACACTTCGCAATGAATATTATATCTTATCATGAAACATAGATATGAGATGCTGTATCTCGTTTTAAGAAGCATTTGAACTGTATTGCTTCGATACGTAGACATCTGCGAACGCAATTTCCTTACAAGGAAGTGTCGCATTTACATTAATTTGAAGTGTAGACGAGGAATACATAACACTTCGCAAATCATATTACATCTTACCATGAAACATAGAAATGAGATGCGATATCGCGTTTTAAGAAGCATTAAAACGCTATGGCTACGATACCTAGACATCTGCAGACGCTATTTCCTAGCAGGGAAGTGTCGCATTTACATTCATTTGAAGTGTAGACGAGGAATACATAACACTTCGCAAATCATATTACATCTTACCATGAAACATAGAAATGAGATGCGATATCGCGTTTTAAGAAGCATTAGAAATCTATTGCTACGATACGTAGACATCTGCAAACGCTATTTCCTTACAAGGAAGTGTCGCATTTACATTCATTTGAATCGTAGTCGAGGAATGCATAACACTTCGCTATGAATATTATATCTTATCATAAAACATAGATATGAGATGCAGTATCTCGTTTTAAGAAGCATTTAAACTCTATTGCTTCGATACGTAGACATCTGCAGACGCTATTTCCTAGCAAGGTAGTGTTGCATTTACATTCATTTGAAGTGTAGACGAGGAATACATGACACTTCGCAAATCATATTATATCTTACCATGAAACATAGAAATGAGATGCGATATCGCGTTTTAAGAAGCGTTAGAAATCTAATGCTACGATACGTAGACATCTGCAAACGCTATTTCCTTGCAAGGAAGTGTCGCATTTACATTCATTTGAATCGTAGTCGAGGAATGCATAACACTTCGCTATGAATATTATATCTTATCATAAAACATAGATATGAGATGCAGTATCTCGGTTTAAGAAGCATTTAAACTCTATTGCTTCGATACGTAGACATCTGCAGACGCTATTTCCTAGCAAGGAAGTGTCGCATTTACATTCAATTGAAGTGTAGACGAGGAATACATGACACTTCGCAAATCATATTACATCTTACCATGAAACATAGAAATGAGATGCGATATCGCGTTTTAAGAAGCATTAGAACACTATTGCTACGATACCTAGACATCTGCAGACGCTATTTCCTGGCAAGGAAGTGTCGCATTTACATTCATTTGTAGTCTAGACGAGGAATACATAATAATTCGCAATGAATATTATATCTTATCATGAAACATAGATATGAGATGCAATATCTCGTTTTAAGAAGCATTTGAACTCTATTGCTTCGATACGTAGACATCTGCAAACGCTATTTCCTTGCAAGGAAGTGCCGCATTTACTTTCATTTGAATCGTAGACGAGGAATGCATAACACTTCGCAATGAATATTATATCTTATCATGAAACATAGATATGAGATGCAGTATCTCGTTTTAAGAAGCATTTGAACTCTATTGCTTCGATACGTAGACATCTGCAAACGCTATTTCCTTGCAAGGAAGTGTCGCATTTACATTCATTTGAAGCGTAGACGAGGAATACATAACACTTCGCAAATCATATTATATCTTACCATAAAACATAGAAATGAGATGCGATATCGCGTTTTAAGAAGCATCAGAAATCCATTGCTACGATACGTAGACATCTGCAAACGCTATTTCCTTGCAAGGAAGTGTCGCATTTACATTCATTTGAAGTGTAGACGAGGAATACATAACACTTCGCAAATCATATTATACCTTACCATGAAACATAGAAATGAGATGCGATATCGCGTTTTAAGAAGAATTAGAACACTATTGCTACGATAGGTAGACATTTGCAAACGCTATTTCCTTGCAAGGAAGTGTCGCATTTACATTCATTAGAACCGTAGACGAGGAAAAGCATAACACTTCGCAATGAATATTATATCTTATCATGAAACATAGATATGAGATGCAATATCTCGTTTTAAGAAGCATTTGAACTCTATTGCTTCGATACGTAGACATCTGCAAACGCTATTTCCTTGCAAGGAAGTGTCGGACTTACTTTCATTTGAATCGTAGACGAGGAATGCATAACACTTCGCAATGAATATTATATCTTATCATGAAACATAGATATGAGATGCAGTATCTCGTTTTAAGAAGCATTTGAACTCTATTGCTTCGATACGTAGACATCTGCAAACGCTATTTCCTTGCAAGGAAGTGTCGCATTTACATTCATTTGAAGCGTAGACGAGGAATACATAACACTTCGCAAATCATATTATATCTTACCATAAAACATAGAAATGAGATGCGATATCGCATTTTAAGAAGCATCAGAAATCCATTGCTACGATACGTAGACATCTGCAAACGCTATTTCCTTGCAAGGAAGTGTCGCATTTACATTCATTTGAAGTGTAGACGAGGAATACATAACACTTCGCAAATCATATTATACCTTACCATGAAACATAGAAATGAGATGCGATATCGCGTTTTAAGAAGAATTAGAACACTATTGCTACGATAGGTAGACATTTGCAAACGCTATTTCCTTGCAAGGAAGTGTCGCATTTACATTCATTTGAACCGTAGACGAGGAAAAGCATAACACTTCGCAATGAATATTATATCTTATCATGAAACATAGATATGAGATGCAATATCTCGTTTTAAGAAGCATTTGAACTCTATTGCTTCGATACGTAGACATCTGCAAACGCTATTTCCTTGCAAGGAAGTGTCGCATTTACATTCATTTGAAGTTGAGACAAGGAATACATAACACTTCGCAAATCATATTATATCTTACCATGAAACATAGAAATGAGATGCGATATCGCGTTTTAAGAAGCATTAGAACTCTATTGCTACGATACCTAGACATCTGCAGACGCTATTTCCTAGCAAGGAAGTGTCGCATTTACATTCATTTGAAGTGTAGACGAGGAATACATAACACTTCGCAAATCATATTACATCTTACCATGAAACATAGAAATGAGTTGCGATATCGCGTTTTAAGAAGCATTAGAAATCTATTGCTACGATACGTAGACATCTGCAAACGCTATTTCCTTGCAAGGAAGTGTCGCACTTACATTCATTTGAAATGTAGCCGAGGAATGCATAACACTTCGCTATGAATATTATATCTTATCATAAAACATAGATATGAGATGCAGTATCTCATTTTAAGAAGCATTTAAACTCTATTGCTTCGATACGTAGACATCTGCAGACGCTATTTCCTAGCAAGGAAGTGTCGCATTTACATTCATTTGAAGTGTAGACGAGGAATACATGACACTTCGCAAATAATATTATATCTTACCATGAAACATAGAAATGAGATGCGATATCGCGTTTTAAAAAGCATTAGAAATCTATTGCTACGATACGTAGACATCTGCAAACGCTATTTCCTTAGAAGGAAGTGTCGCATTTACATTCATTTGAGTCGTAGTCGAGGAATGCATAACACTTCGCTATGAATATTATATCTTATCATAAAACATAGATATGAGATGCAGTACCTCGTTTTAAGAAGCATTTAAACTCTATTGCTTCGATACGTAGACATCTGCAGACGCTATTTCCTAGCAAGGTAGTGTCGCATTTACATTCATTTGAAGTGTAGACGAGGAATACATGACACTTCACAAATCATATTATATCTTACCATGAAACATAGAAATGAGATGCGATATCGCGTTTTAAGAAGCATTAGAAATCTATTGCTACGATACGTAGACATCTGCAAACGCTATTTCCTTGCAAGGAAGTGTCGCATTTACATTCATTTGAATCGTAGTCGAGGAATGCATAACACTTCGCTATGAATATTATATCTTATCATAAAACATAGATATGAGATGCAGTATCTCGGTTTAAGAAGCATTTAAACTCTATTGCTTCGATACGTAGACATCTGCAGACGCTATTTCCTAGCAAGGAAGTGTCGCATTTACATTCAATTGAAGTGTAGACGAGGAATACATGACACGTCGCAAATCATATTACATCTTACCATGAAACATAGAAATGAGGTGCGATATCGCGTTTTAAGAAGCATTAGAACACTATTGCTACGATACCTAGACATCTGCAGACGCTATTTCCTGGCAAGGAAGTGTCGCATTTACATTCATTTGAAGTCTAGACGAGGAATACATAATAATTCGCAATGAATATTATATCTTATCATGAAACATAGATATGAGATGCAATATCTCGTTTTAAGAAGCATTTGAACTCTATTGCTTCGATACGTAGACATCTGCAAACGCTATTTCCTTGCAAGGAAGTGTCGCATTTACATTCATTTGAAGTGTAGACGAGGAATACATAACACTTCGCAAATCATATTATAACTTACCATAAAACATAGAAATGAGATGCGATATCGCGTTTTAAGAAGCATCAGAAATCCATTGCTACGGTACGTAGACATCTGCAAACGCTATTTCCTTGCAAGGAAGTGTCGCATTTACGTTCATTTGAAGTGTAGACGAGGAATACGTAACACTTCGCAAATCATATTATATCTTACCATGAAACATAGAAATGAGATGCGATATCGCGTTTTAAGAAGAATTAGAACACTATTGCTACGATAGGTAGACATTTGCAAACGCTATTTCCTTGCAAGGAAGTGTCGCATTTACATTCATTTGAACCGTAGACGAGGAAAAGCATAACACTTCGCAATGAATATTATATCTTATCATGAAACATAGATATGAGATGCAATATCTCGTTTTAAGAAGCATTTGAACTCTATTGCTTCGATACGTAGACATCTGCAAACGCTATTTGCTTGCAAGGAAGTGTCGGATTTACTTTCATTTGAATCGTAGACGAGGAATGCATAACACTTCGCAATGAATATTATATCTTATCATGAAACATAGATATGAGATGCAGTATCTCGCTTTAAGAAGCATTTGAACTCTATTGCTTCGATACGTAGACATCTGCAAACGCAATTTCCTTACAAGGAAGTGTCGCATTTACATTAATTTGAAGTGTAGACGAGGAATACATAACACTTCGCAAATCATATTACATCTTACCCTGAAACATAGAAATGAGATGCGATATCGCGTTTTAAGAAGCATTAAAACTCTATTGCTACGATACCTAGACATCTGCAGACGCTATTTCCTAGCAAGGAAGTGTCGCATTTACATTCATTTGAAGTGTAGACGAGGAATACATAACACTTCGCAAATCATATTACATCTTACCATGAAACATAGAAATGAGATGCGATATCGCGTTTTAAGAAGCATTAGAAATCTATTGCTACGATACGTAGACATCTGCAAACGCTATTTCCTTGCAAGGAAGTGTCGCATTTACATTCATTTGAATCGTAGTCGAGGAATGCATAAGACTTCGCTATGAATATTATATCTTATCATAAAGCATAGATATGAGATGCAGTATCTCGTTTTAAGAAGCATTTAAACTCTATTGCTTCGATACGTAGACATCTGCAGACGCTATTTCCTAGCAAGGAAGTGTCGCATTTACATTCATTTGAAGTGTAGACGAGGAATACATGACACTTCGCAAATTATATTATATCTTACCATAAAACATAGAAATGAGATGCGATATCGCGTTTTAAGAAGCATGAGAAATCCATTACAACGATACGTAGACATCTGCAAACGCTATTTCCTTGCAAGGAAGTGTCGCATTTACATTCATTTGAAGTGTAGACGAGGAATACATAACACTTCGCAAATCACATTGTACCTTACCATGAAACATAGAAATGGGATGCGATATCGCGTTTTAAGAAGAATTAGAACACTATTGCTACGATAGGTAGACATCTGCAGACGCTATTTCCTAGCAAGGAAGTGTCGCATTTACATTCATTTGAAGTGTAGACGAGGAATACATAACACTTCGCAAATCATATTACATCTTACCATGAAACATAGAAATGAGATGCGATATCGCGTTTTAAGAAGCATTAGAAATCTATTGCTACGATACGTAGACATCTGCAAACGCTATTTCCTTGCAAGGAAGTGTCGCATTTACATTCATTTGAATCGTAGTCGAGGAATGCATAACACTTCGCTATGAATATTATATCTTATCATAAAACATAGATATGAGATGCAGTATCTCGTTTTAAGAAGCACTTATACTCTATTGCTTCGATACGTAGACATCTGCAGACGCTATTTCCTAGCAAGGAAGTGTCGCATTTACATTCATTTGAAGTGTAGACGAGGAATACATAACACTTCGCAAATCATATTATAACTTACCATAAAACATAGAAATGAGATGCGATATCGCGTTTTAAGAAGCATCAGAAATCCATTGCTACGATACGTAGACATCTGCAAACGCTATTTCCTTGCAAGGAAGTGTCGCATTTACGTTCATTTGAAGTGTAGACGAGGAATACGTAACACTTCGCAAATCATATTATATCTTACCATGAAACATAGAAATGAGATGCGATATCGCGTTTTAAGAAGAATTAGAACACTATTGCTACGATAGGTAGACATTTGCAAACGCTATTTCCTTGCAAGGAAGTGTCGCATTTACATTCATTTGAATCGTAGTCGAGGAATGCATAACACTTCGCAATGAATATTATATCTTATCATAAAACATAGATATGAGATGCAGTACCTCGTTTTAAGAAGCATTTAAACTCTATTGCTTCGATACGTAGACATCTGCAGACGCTATTTCCTAGCAAGGTAGTGTCGCATTTACATTCATTTGAAGTGTAGACGAGGAATACATGACACTTCACAAATCATATTATATCTTACCATGAAACATAGAAATGAGATGCGATATCGCGTTTTAAGAAGCATTAGAAATCTATTGCTACGATACGTAGACATCTGCAAACGCTATTTCCTTGCAAGGAAGTGTCGCATTTACATTCATTTGAATCGTAGTCGAGGAATGCATAACACTTCGCTATGAATATTATATCTTATCATAAAACATAGATATGAGATGCAGTATCTCGGTTTAAGAAGCATTTAAACTCTATTGCTTCGATACGTAGACATCTGCAGACGCTATTTCCTAGCAAGGAAGTGTCGCATTTACATTCAATTGAAGTGTAGACGAGGAATACATGACACATCGCAAATCATATTACATCTTACCATGAAACATAGAAATGAGGTGCGATATCGCGTTTTAAGAAGCATTAGAACACTATTGCTACGATACCTAGACATCTGCAGACGCTATTTCCTGGCAAGGAAGTGTCGCATTTACATTCATTTGAAGTCTAGACGAGGAATACATAATAATTCGCAATGAATATTATATCTTATCATGAAACATAGATATGAGATGCAATATCTCGTTTTAAGAAGCATTTGAACTCTATTGCTTCGATACGTAGACATCTGCAAACGCTATTTCCTTGCAAGGAAGTGTCGCATTTACATTCATTTGAAGTGTAGACGAGGAATACATAACACTTCGCAAATCATATTATAACTTACCATAAAACATAGAAATGAGATGCGATATCGCGTTTTAAGAAGCATCAGAAATCCATTGCTACGATACGTAGACATCTGCAAACGCTATTTCCTTGCAAGGAAGTGTCGCATTTACGTTCATTTGAAGTGTAGACGAGGAATACGTAACACTTCGCAAATCATATTATATCTTACCATGAAACATAGAAATGAGATGCGATATCGCGTTTTAAGAAGAATTAGAACACTATTGCTACGATAGGTAGACATTTGCAAACACTATTTCCTTGCAAGGAAGTGTCGCATTTACATTCATTTGAACCGTAGACGAGGAAAGGCATAACACTTCGCAATGAATATTATATCTTATCATGAAACATAGATATGAGATGCAATATCTCGTTTTAAGAAGCATTTGAACTCTATTGCTTCGATACGTAGACATCTGCAAACGCTATTTGCTTGCAAGGAAGTGTCGGATTTACTTTCATTTGAATCGTAGACGAGGAATGCATAACACTTCGCAATGAATATTATATCTTATCATGAAACACAGATATGAGATGCAGTATCTCGCTTTAAGAAGCATTTGAACTCTATTGCTTCGATACGTAGACATCTGCAAACGCAATTTCCTTACAAGGAAGTGTCGCATTTACATTCATTTGAAGTGTAGACGAGGAATACATAACACTTCGCAAATCATATTACATCTTACCCTGAAACATAGAAATGAGATGCGATATCGCGTTTTAAGAAGCATTAAAACTCTATTGCTACGATACCTAGACATCTGCAGACGCTATTTCCTAGCAAGGAAGTGTCGCATTTACATTCATTTGAAGTGTAGACGAGGAATACATAACACTTCGCAAATCATATTACATCTTACCATGAAACATAGAAATGAGATGCGATATCGCGTTTTAAGAAGCATTAGAAATCTATTGCTACGATACGTAGACATCTGCAAACGCTATTTCCTTGCAAGGAAGTGTCGCATTTACAATCATTTGAATCGTAGTCGAGGAATGCATAAGACTTCGCTATGAATATTATATCTTATCATAAAACATAGATATGAGATGCAGTATCTCGTTTTAAGAAGCATTTAAACTCTATTGCTTCGATACGTAGACATCTGCAGACGCTATTTCCTAGCAAGGAAGTGTCGCATTTACATTCATTTGAAGTGTAGACGAGGAATACATGACACTTCGCAAATTATATTATATCTTACCATAAAACATAGAAATGAGATGCGATATCGCGTTTTAAGAAGCATGAGAAATCCATTGCAACGATACGTAGACATCTGCAAACGCTATTTCCTTGCAAGGAAGTGTCGCATTTACATTCATTTGAAGTGTAGACGAGGAATACATAACACTTCGCAAATCACATTGTACCTTACCATGAAACATAGAAATGGGATGCGATATCGCGTTTTAAGAAGAATTAGAACACTATTGCTACGATAGGTAGACATCTGCAGACGCTATTTCCTAGCAAGGAAGTGTCGCATTTACATTCATTTGAAGTGTAGACGAGGAATACATAACACTTCGCAAATCGTATTACATCTTACCATGAAACATAGAAATGAGATGCGATATCGCGTTTTAAGAAGCATTAGAAATCTATTGCTACGATACGTAGACATCTGCAAACGCTATTTCCTTGCAAGGAAGTGTCGCATTTACATTCATTTGAATCGTAGTCGAGGAATGCATAACACTTCGCTATGAATATTATATCTTATCATAAAACATAGATATGAGATGCAGTATCTCGTTTTAAGAAGCACTTAAACTCTATTGCTTCGATACGTAGACATCTGCAGACGCTATTTCCTAGCAAGGAAGTGTCGCATTTACATTCATTTGAAGTGTAGACGAGGAATACATAACACTTCGCAAATCATATTATAACTTACCATAAAACATAGAAATGAGATGCGATATCGCGTTTTAAGAAGCATCAGAAATCCATTGCTACGATACGTAGACATCTGCAAACGCTATTTCCTTGCAAGGAAGTGTCGCATTTACGTTCATTTGAAGTGTAGACGAGGAATACGTAACACTTCGCAAATCATATTATATCTTACCATAAAACATAGAAATGAGATGCGATATCGCGTTTTAAGAAGAATTAGAACACTATTGCTACGATAGGTAGACATTTGCAAACGCTATTTCCTTGCAAGGAAGTGTCGCATTTACATTCATTTGAACCGTAGACGAGGAAAAGCATAACACTTCGCAATGAATATTATATCTTATCATGAAACATAGATATGAGATGCAATATCTCGTTTTAAGAAGCATTTGAACTCTATTGCTTCGATACGTAGACATCTGCAAACGCTATTTGCTTGCAAGGAAGTGTCGGATTTACTTTCATTTGAATCGTAGACGAGGAATGCATAACACTTCGCAATGAATATTATATCTTATCATGAAACATAGATATGAGATGCAGTATCTCGCTTTAAGAAGCATTTGAACTCTATTGCTTCGATACGTAGACATCTGCAAACGCAATTTCCTTACAAGGAAGTGTCGCATTTACATTAATTTGAAGTGTAGACGAGGAATACATAACACTTCGCAAATCATATTACATCTTACCCTGAAACATAGAAATGAGATGCGATATCGCGTTTTAAGAAGCATTAAAACTCTATTGCTACGATACCTAGACATCTGCAGACGCTATTTCCTAGCAAGGAAGTGTCGCATTTACATTCATTTGAAGTGTAGACGAGGAATACATAACACTTCGCAAATCATATTACATCTTACCATGAAACATAGAAATGAGATGCGATATCGCGTTTTAAGAAGCATTAGAAATCTATTGCTACGATACGTAGACATCTGCAAACGCTATTTCCTTGCAAGGAAGTGTCGCATTTACATTCATTTGAATCGTAGTCGAGGAATGCATAAGACTTCGCTATGAATATTATATCTTATCATAAAACATAGATATGAGATGCAATATCTCGTTTTAAGAAGCATTTGAACTCTATTGCTTCGATACGTAGACATCTGCAAACGCTATTTGCTTGCAAGGAAGTGTCGCATTTACTTTCATTTGAATCGTAGACGAGGAATGCATAACACTTCGCAATGAATATTATATCTTATCATGAAACATAGATATGAGATGCAGTATCTCGCTTTAAGAAGCATTTGAACTCTATTGCTTCGATACGTAGACATCTCCAAACGCAATTTCCTTACAAGGAAGTGTCGCATTTACATTAATTTGAAGTGTAGACGAGGAATACATAACACTTCGCAAATCATATTACATCTTACCCTGAAACATAGAAATGAGATGCGATATCGCGTTTTAAGAAGCATTAAAACTCTATTGCTACGATACCTAGACATCTGCAGACGCTATTTCCTAGCAAGGAAGTGTCGCATTTACATTCATTTGAAGTGTAGACGAGGAATACATAACACTTCGCAAATCATATTACATCTTACCATGAAACATAGAAATGAGATGCGATATCGCGTTTTAAGAAGCATTAGAAATCTATTGCTACGATACGTAGACATCTGCAAACGCTATTTCCTTGCAAGGAAGTGTCGCATTTACATTCATTTGAAGTGTAGACGGGGAATACATGACACTTCGCAAATTATATTATATCTTACCATAAAACATAGAAATGAGATGCGATATCGCGTTTTAAGAAGCATGAGAAATCCATTGCAACGATACGTAGACATCTGCAAACGCTATTTCCTTGCAAGGAAGTGTCGCATTTACATTCATTTGAAGTGTAGACGAGGAATACATAACACTTCGCAAATCACATTGTACCCTACCATGAAACATAGAAATGGGATGCGATATCGCGTTTTAAGAAGAATTAGAACACTATTGCTACGATAGGTAGACATCTGCAGACGCTATTTCCTAGCAAGGAAGTGTCGCATTTACATTCATTTGAAATGTAGACGAGGAATACATAACACTTCGCAAATCATATTACATCTTACCATGAAACATAGAAATGAGATGCGATATTGCGTTTTAAGAAGCATTAGAACTTTATTGCTACGATACCTAGACATCTGCAGACGCTATTTCCTGGCAAGGAAGTGTCGCAATTACATTCATTTGAAGTCTAGACGAGGAATACATAATAATTCGCAATGAATATTATATCTTATCATGAAACATAGATATGAGATGCAATATCTCGTTTTAAGAAGCATTTGAACTCTATTGCTTCGATACGTAGACATCTGCAAACGCTATTTCCTTGCAAGGAAGTGTCGCATTTACTTTCATTTGAATCGTAGACGAGGAATGCATAACACTTCGCAATGAATATTATATCTTATCATGAAACATAGATATGAGATGCAGTATCTCGTTTTAAGAAGCATTTGAACTCTATTGCTTCGATACGTAGACATCTGCAAACGCTATTTCCTTGCAAGGAAGTGTCGCATTTACTTTCATTTGAATCGTAGACGAGGAATGCATAACACTTCGCAATGAATATTATATCTTATCATGAAACATAGATATGAGATGCAGTATCTCGTTTTAAGAAGCATTTGAACTCTATTGCTTCGATACGTAGACATCTGCAAACGCAATTTCCTTACAAGGAAGTGTCGCATTTACATTAATTTGAAATGTAGACGAGGAATACATAACACTTCGCAAATCATATTACATCTTACCATGAAACATAGAAATGAGATGCGATATCGCGTTTTAAGAAGCATTAAAACTCTATTGCTACGATACCTAGACATCTGCAGACGCTATTTCCCAGCAAGGAAGTGTCGCATTTACATTCATTTGAAGTGTAGACGAGGAATACATAACACTTCGCAAATCATATTACATCTTACCATGAAACATAGAAATGAGATGCGATATCGCGTTTTAAGAAGCATTAGAAATCTATTGCTACGATACGTAGACATCTGCAAACGCTATTTCCTTGCAAGGAAGTGTCGCATTTACATTCATTTGAATCGTAGTCGAGGAATGCATAACACTTCGCTATGAATATTATATCTTATCATAAAACATAGATATAGGAGATGCAGTATCTCGTTTTAAGAAGCATTTAAACTCTATTGCTTCGATACGTAGACATCTGCAGACGCTATTTCCTAGCAAGGAAGTGTCGCATTTACATTCATTTGAAGTGTAGACGAGGAATACATGACACTTCGCAAATCATATTATATCTTACCATGAAACATAGAAATGAGATGCGATATCGCGTTTTAAAAAGCATTAGAAATCTATTGCTACGATACGTAGACATCTGCAAACGCTATTTCCTAGCGAGGAAGTGTCGCATTTACATTCATTTGAAGTGTAGACGAGGAATACATAACACTTCGCAAATCATATTATACCTTACCATGAAACATAGAAATGAGATGCGATATCGCGTTTTAAGAAGAATTAGAACACTATTGCTACGATAGGTAGACATTTGCAAACGCTATTTCCTTGCAAGGAAGTGTCGCATTTACATTCATTTGAACCGTAGACGAGGAAAAGCATAACACTTCGCAATGAATATTATATCTTATCATGAAACATAGATATGAGATGCAATATCTCGTTTTAAGAAGCATTTGAACTCTATTGCTTCGATACGTAGACATCTGCAAACGCTATTTCCTTGCAAGGAAGTGTCGGATTTACTTTCATTTGAATCGTAGACGAGGAATGCATAACACTTCGCAATGAATACTATATCTTATCATGAAACATAGATGTGAGACGCAGTATCTCGTTTTAAGAAGCATTTGAACTCTATTGCTTCGATACGTAGACATCTGCAAACGCTATTTCCTTGCAAGGAAGTGTCGCATTTACATTCATTTGAAGCGTAGACGAGGAATACATAACACTTCGCAAATTATATTATATCTTACCATAAAACATAGAAATGAGATGCGATATCGCGTTTTAAGAAGCATGAGAAATCCATTGCAACGATACGTAGACATCTGCAAACGCTATTTCCTTGCAAGGACGTGTCGCATTTACATTCATTTGAAGTGTAGACGAGGAATACATAACACTTCGCAAATCACATTATACCTTACCATGAAACATAGAAATGGGATGCGATATCGCGTTTTAAGAAGAATTAGAACACTATTGCTACGATAGGTAGACATCTGCAGACGCTATTTCCTAGCAAGGAAGTGTCGCATTTACATTCATTTGAAGTGTAGACGAGGAATACATAACACTTCGCAAATCATATTACATCTTACCATGAAACATAGAAATGAGATGCGATATCGCGTTTTAAGAAGCATTAGAAATCTATTGCTACGATACGTAGACATCTGCAAACGCTATTTCCTTGCAAGGAAGTGTCGCATTTACATTCATTTGAATCGTAGTCGAGGAATGCATAACACTTCGCTATGAATATTATATCTTATCATAAAACATAGATATGAGATGCAGTATCTCGTTTTAAGAAGCATTTAAACTCTATTGCTTCGATACGTAGACATCTGCAGACGCTATTTCCTAGCAAGGAAGTGTCGCATTTACATTCATTTGAAGTGTAGACGAGGAATACATGACACTTCGCAAATCATATTATATCTTACCATGAAACATAGAAATGAGATGCGATATCGCGTTTTAAAAAGCATTAGAAATCTATTGCTACGATACGTAGACATCTGCAAACGCTATTTCCTAGCGAGGAAGTGTCGCATTTACATTCATTTGAAGTGTAGACGAGGAATACATAACGCTTCGCAAATCATATTACATCTTACCGTGAAACATAGAAATGAGATGCGATATCGCGTTTTAAGAAGCATTAGAACTCTATTTCTACGATACCTAGACATCTGCAGACGCTATTTCTTGGCAAGGAAGTGTCGCATTTACATTCATTTGAAGTCTAGACGAGGAATACATAATAATTCGCAATGAATATTATATCTTATCATGAAACATAGATATGAGATGCCATATCTCGTTTTTAAGAAGCATTTGAACTCTATTGCTTCGATACGTAGACATCTGCAAACGCTATTTCCTTGCAAGGAAGTGTCGCATTTACATTCATTTGACGTGTAGACGAGGAATACATAACACTTCGCAAATCATATTATATCTTACCATAAAACATAGAAATGAGATGCGATATCGCGTTTTAAGAAGCATCAGAAATCCATTGCTACGATACGTAGACATCTGCAAACGCTATTTCCTTGCAAGGAAGTGTCGCATTTACTTTCATTTGAATCGTAGACGAGGAATGCATAACACTTCGCAATGAATATTATATCTTATCATGAAACATAGATATGAGATGCAGTATCTCGTTTTAAGAAGCATTTGAACTCTATTGCTTCGATACGTAGACATCTGCAAACGCAATTTCCTTACAAGGAAGTGTCGCATTTACATTAATTTGAAGTGTAGACGAGGAATACATAACACTTCGCAAATCATATTACATCTTACCATGAAACATAGAAATGAGATGCGATATCGCGTTTTAAGAAGCATTAAAACTCTATTGCTACGATACCTAGACATCTGCAGACGCTATTTCCCAGCAAGGAAGTGTCGCATTTACATTCATTTGAAGTGTAGACGAGGAATACATAACACTTCGCAAATCATATTACATCTTACCATGAAACATAGAAATGAGATGCGATATCGCGTTTTAAGAAGCATTAGAAATCTATTGCTACGATACGTAGACATCTGCAAACGCTATTTCCTTGCAAGGAAGTGTCGCATTTACATTCATTTGAATCGTAGTCGAGGAATGCATAACACTTCGCTATGAATATTATATCTTATCATGAAACATAGATATGAGATGCAATATCTCGTTTTAAGAAGCATTTGAACTCTATTGCTTCGATACGTAGACATCTGCAAACGCTATTTCCTTGCAAGGAAGTGTCGCATTTACATTCATTTGAAGCGTAGACGAGGAATACATAACACTTCGCAAATCATATTATATCTTACCATAAAACATAGAAATGAGATGCGATATCGCGTTTTAAGAAGCATCAGAAATCCATTGCTACGATACGTAGACATCTGCAAACGCTATTTCCTTGCAAGGAAGTGTCGCATTTACATTCATTTGAAGTGTAGACGAGGAATACATAACACTTCGCAAATCATATTATACCTTACCATGAAACATAGAAATGAGATGCGATATCGCGTTTTAAGAAGAATTAGAACACTATTGCTACGATAGGTAGACATTTGCAAACGCTATTTCCTTGCAAGGAAGTGTCGCATTTACATTCATTTGAACCGTAGACGAGGAAAAGCATAACACTTCGCAATGAATATTATATCTTATCATGAAACATAGATATGAGATGCAATATCTCGTTTTAAGAAGCATTTGAACTCTATTGCTTCGATACGTAGACATCTGCAAACGCTATTTCCTTGCAAGGAAGTGTCGCATTTACTTTCATTTGAATCGTAGACGAGGAATGCATAACACTTCGCAATGAATATTATATCTTATCATGAAACAAGATATGATATGCAGTATCTCGTTTTAAGAAGCATTTGAACTCTATTGCTTCGATACGTAGACATCTGCAAACGCAATTTCCTTACAAGGAAGTGTCGCATTTACATTAATTTGAAGTGTAGACGAGGAATACATAACACTTCGCAAATCATATTACATCTTACCATGAAACATAGAAATGAGATGCGATATCGCGTTTTAAGAAGCATTAAAACTCTATTGCTACGATACCTAGACATCTGCAGACGCTATTTCCCAGCAAGGAAGTGTCGCATTTACATTCATTTGAAGTGTAGACGAGGAATACATAACACTTCGCAAATCATATTACATCTTACCATGAAACATAGAAATGAGATGCGATATCGCGTTTTAAGAAGCATTAGAAATCTATTGCTACGATACGTAGACATTTGCAAACGCTATTTCCTTGCAAGGAAGTGTCGCATTTACATTCATTTGAATCGTAGTCGAGGAATGCATAACACTTCGCTATGAATATTATATCTTATCATAAAACATAGATATAGGAGATGCAGTATGTCGTTTTAAGAAGCATTTAAACTCTATTGCTTCGATACGTAGACATCTGCAGACGCTATATCCTAGCAAGGAAGTGTCGCATTTACATTCATTTGAAGTGTAGACGAGGAATACATGACACTTCGCAAATCATATTATATCTTACCATGAAACATAGAAATGAGATGCGATATCGCGTTTTAAAAAGCATTAGAAATCTATTGCTACGATACGTAGACATCTCCAAACGCTATTTCCTAGCGAGGAAGTGTCGCATTTACATTCATTTGAAGTGTAGACGAGGAATACATAACACTTCGCAAATCATATTATACCTTACCATGAAACATAGAAATGAGATGCGATATCGCGTTTTAAGAAGAATTAGAACACTATTGCTACGATAGGTAGACATTTGCAAACGCTATTTCCTCGCAAGGAAGTGTCGCATTTACATTCATTTGAACCGTAGACGAGGAAAAGCATAACACTTCGCAATGAATATTATATCTTATCATGAAACATAGATATGAGATGCAATATCCCGTTTTAAGAAGCATTTGAACTCTATTGCTTCGATACGTAGACATCTGCAAACGCTATCTCCTTGCAAGGAAGTGTCGCATTTACATTCATTTGAAGCGTAGACGAGGAATACATAACACTTCGCAAATTATATTATATCTTACCATAAAACATAGAAATGAGATGCGATATCGCGTTTTAAGAAGCATCAGAAATCCATTGCAACGATACGTAGACATCTGCAAACGCTATTTCCTTGCAAGGAAGTGTCGCATTTACATTCATTTGAAGTGTAGACGAGGAATACATAACACTTCGCAAATAACATTATAATTTACCATGAAACATAGAAATGGGATGCGATATCGCGTTTTAAGAAGAATTAGAACACTATTGCTACGATAGGTAGACATCTGCAGACGCTATTTCCTAGCAAGGAAGTGTCGCATTTACATTCATTTGAAGTGTAGACGAGGAATACATAACACTTCGCAAATCATATTACATCTTACCATGAAACATAGAAATGAGATGCGATATCGCGTTTTAAGAAGCATTAGAACTCTATTTCTACGATACCTAGACATCTGCAGACGCTATTTCTTGGCAAGGAAGTGTCGCATTTACATTCATTTGAAGTCTAGACGAGGAATACATAATAATTCGCAATGAATATTATATCTTATCATGAAACATAGATATGAGATGCCATATCTCGTTTTTAAGAAGCATTTGAACTCTATTGCTTCGATACGTAGACATCTGCAAACGCAATTTCCTTACAAGGAAGTGTCGCATTTACACTAATTTGAAGTGTAGACGAGGAATACATAACACTTCGCAAATCATATTACATCTTACCATGAAACATAGAAATGAGATGCGATATCGCGTTTTAAGAAGCATTAAAACTCTATTGCTACGATACCTAGACATCTGCAGACGCTATTTCCCAGCAAGGAAGTGTCGCATTTACATTCATTTGAAGTGTAGACGAGGAATACATGACACTTCGCAAATCATATTATATCTTACCATGAAACATAGAAATGAGATGCGATATCGCGTTTTAAAAAGCATTAGAAATCTATTGCTACGATACGTAGACATCTGCAAACGCTATTTCCTAGCGAGGAAGTGTCGCACTTACATTCATTTGAAGTGTAGACGAGGAATACATAACACTTCGCAAATCATATTATACCTTACCATGAAACATAGAAATGAGATGCGATATCGCGTTTTAAGAAGAATTAGAACACTATTGCTACGATAGGTAGACATTTGCAAACGCTATTTCCTCGCAAGGAAGTGTCGCATTTACATTCATTTGAACCGTAGACGAGGAAAGGCATAACACTTCGCAATGAATATTATATCTTATCATGAAACATAGATATGAGATGCAATATCTCGTTTTAAGAAGCATTTGAACTCTATTGCTTCGATACGCAGACATCTGCAAACGCTATCTCCTTGCAAGGAAGTGTCGCATTTACATTCATTTGAAGCGTAGACGAGGAATACATAACACTTCGCAAATTATATTATATCTTACCATAAAACATAGAAATGAGATGCGATATCGCGTTTTAAGAAGCATCAGAAATCCATTGCAACGATACGTAGACATCTGCAAACGCTATTTCCTTGCAAGGAAGTGTCGCATTTACATTCATTTGAAGTGTAGACGAGGAATACATAACACTTCGCAAATCACATTATAATTTACCATGAAACATAGAAATGGGATGCGATATCGCGTTTTAAGAAGAATTAGAACACCATTGCTACGATAGGTAGACATCTGCAGACGTAATTTCCTAGCAAGGAAGTGTCGCATTTACATTCATTTGAAGTGTAGACGAGGAATACATAACACTTCGCAAATCATATTACATCTTACCATGAAACATAGAAATGAGATGCGATATCGCGTTTTAAGAAGCATTAGAAATCTATTGCTACGATACGTAGACATCTGCAAACGCTATTTCCTTGCAAGGAAGTGTCGCATTTACATTCATTTGAATCGTAGTCGAGGAATGCATAACACTTCGCTATGAATATTATATCTTATCATAAATCATAGATATGAGATGCAGTATCTCGTTTTAAGAAGCATTTAAACTCTATTGCTTCGATATGTAGACATCTGCAGACGCTATTTCCTAGCAAGGAAGTGTCGCATTTACATTCATTTGAAGTGTAGACGAGGAATACGTGACACTTCGCAAATCATATTATATCTTACCATGAAACATAGAAATGAGATGCGATATCGCGTTTTAAAAAGCATTAGAAATCTATTGCTACGATACGTAGACATCTGCAAACGCTATTTCCTAGCGAGGAAGTGTCGCATTTACATTCATTTGAAGTGTAGACGAGGAATACATAACACTTCGCAAATCAAATTACATCTTACCATGAAACATAGAAATGAGATGCGATATCGCGTTTTAAGAAGCATTAGAACTCTATTTCTACGATACCTAGACATCTGCAGACGCTATTTCTTGGCAAGGAAGTGTCGCATTTACATTCATTTGAAGTCTAGACGAGGAATACATAATAATTCGCAATGAATATTATATCTTATCATGAAACATAGATATGAGATGCCATATCTCGTTTTTAAGAAGCATTTGAACTCTATTGCTTCGATACGTAGACATCTGCAAACGCTATTTCCTTGCAAGGAAGTGTCGCATTTACATTCATTTGAAGTGTAGACGAGGAATACATAACACTTCGCAAATCATATTATATCTTACCATAAAACATAGAAATGAGATGCGATATCGCGTTTTAAGAAGCATCAGAAATCCATTGCTACGATACGTAGACATCTGCAAACGCTATTTCCTTGCAAGGAAGTGTCGCATTTACATTCATTTGAAGTGTAGACGAGGAATACATAATACTTCGCAAATCATATTATACCTTACCATGAAACATAGAAATGAGATGCGATATCGCGTTTTAAGAAGAATTAGAACACTATTGCTACGATAGGTAGACATTTGCAAACGCTATTTCCTTGCAAGGAAGTGTCGCATTTACATTCATTTGAACCGTAGACGAGGAAAAGCATAACACTTCGCAATGAATATTATATCTTATCATGAAACATAGATATAAGATGCAATATCTCGTTTTAAGAAGCATTTGAACTCTATTGCTTCGATACGTAGACATCTGCAAACGCTATTTCCTTGCAAGGAAGTGTCGCATTTACTTTCATTTGAATCGTAGACGAGGAATGCATAACACTTCGCAATGAATATTATATCTTATCATGAAACATAGATATGAGATGCAGTATCTCGTTTTAAGAAGCATTTGAACTCTATTGCTTCGATACGTAGACATCTGCAAACGCAATTTCCTTACAAGGAAGTGTCGCATTTACATTAATTTGAAGTGTAGACGAGGAATACATAACACTTCGCAAATCATATTACATCTTACCATGAAACATAGAAATCAGATGCGATATCGCGTTTTAAGAAGCATTAAAACTCTATTGCTACGATACCTAGACATCTGCAGACGCTATTTCCCAGCAAGGAAGTGTCGCATTTACATTCATTTGAAGTGTAGACGAGGAATACATAACACTTCGCAAATCATATTACATCTTACCATGAAACATAGAAATGAGATGCGATAACGCGTTTTAAGAAGCATTAGAAATCTATTGCTACGATACGTAGACATCTGCAAACGCTATTTCCTTGCAAGGAAGTGTCGCATTTACATTCATTTGAATCGTAGTCGAGGAATGCATAACACATCGCTATGAATATTATATCTTATCATAAAACATAAATATGAGATGCAATATCTCGTTTTAAGAAGCATTTGAACTCTATTGCTTCGATACGTAGACATCTGCAAACGCTATTTCCTTGCAAGGAAGTGTCGCATTTACTTTCATTTGAATCGTAGACGAGGAATGCATAACACTTCGCAATGAATATTATATCTTATCATGAAACAAGATATGAGATGCAGTATCTCGTTTTAAGAAGCATTTGAACTCTATTGCTTCGATACGTAGACATCTGCAAACGCAATTTCCTTACAAGGAAGTGTCGCATTTACATTAATTTGAAGTGTAGACGAGGAATACATAACACTTCGCAAATCATATTACATCTTACCATGAAACATAGAAATGAGATGCGATATCGCGTTTTAAGAAGCATTAAAACTCTATTGCTACGATACCTAGACATCTGCAGACGCTATTTCCCAGCAAGGAAGTGTCGCATTTACATTCATTTGAAGTGTAGACGAGGAATACATAACACTTCGCAAATCATATTACATCTTACCATGAAACATAGAAATGAGATGCGATATCGCGTTTAAGAAGCATTAGAAATCTATTGCTACGATACGTAGACATCTGCAAACGCTATTTCCTTGCAAGGAAGTGTCGCATTTACATTCATTTGAATCGTAGTCGAGGAATGCATAACACATCGCTATGAATATTATATCTTATCATAAAACATAGATATGAGATGCAATATCTCGTTTTAAGAAGCATTTGAACACTATTGCTTCGATACGTAGACATCTGCAAACGCTATTTCCTTGCAAGGAAGTGTCGCATTTACTTTCATTTGAATCGTAGACGAGGAATGCATAACACTTCGCAATGAATATTATATCTTATCATGAAACAAGATATGAGATGCAGTATCTCGTTTTAAGAAGCATTTGAACTCTATTGCTTCGATACGTAGACATCTGCAAACGCAATTTCCTTACAAGGAAGTGTCGCATTTACACTAATTTGAAGTGTAGACGAGGAATACATAACACTTCGCAAATCATATTACATCTTACCATGAAACATAGAAATGAGATGCGATATCGCGTTTTAAGAAGCATTAAAACTCTATTGCTACGATACCTAGACATCTGCAGACGCTATTTCCCAGCAAGGAAGTGTCGCATTTACATTCATTTGAAGTGTAGACGAGGAATACATAACACTTCGCAAATCATATTACATCTTACCATGAAACATAGAAATGAGATGCGATATCGCGTTTTAAGAAGCATTAGAAATCTATTGCTACGATACGTAGACATCTGCAAACGCTATTTCCTTGCAAGGAAGTGTCGCATTTACATTCATTTGAATCGTAGTCGAGGAATGCATAACACTTCGCTATGAATATTATATCTTATCATAAAACATAGATATAGGAGATGCAGTATGTCGTTTTAAGAAGCATTTAAACTCTATTGCTTCGATACGTAGACTTCTGCAGACGCTATTTCCCAGCAAGGAAGTGTCGCATTTACATTCATTTGAAGTGTAGACGAGGAATACATGACACTTCGCAAATCATATTATATCTTACCATGAAACATAGAAATGAGATGCGATATCGCGTTTTAAAAAGCATTAGAAATCTATTGCTACGATACGTAGACATCTGCAAACGCTATTTCCTAGCGAGGAAGTGTCGCACTTACATTCATTTGAAGTGTAGACGAGGAATACATAACACTTCGCAAATCATATTATGCCTTACCATGAAACATAGAAATGAGATGCGATATCGCGTTTTAAGAAGAATTAGAACACTATTGCTACGATAGGTAGACATTTGCAACGCTATTTCCTCGCAAGGAAGTGTCGCATTTACATTCATTTGAACCGTAGACGAGGAAAAGCATAACACTTCGCAATGAATATTATATCTTATCATGAAACATAGATATGAGATGCAATATCTCGTTTTAAGAAGCATTTGAACTCTATTGCTTCGATACGTAGACATCTGCAAACGCTATCTCCTTGCAAGGAAGTGTCGCATTTACATTCATTTGAAGCGTAGACGAGGAATACATAACACTTCGCAAATTATATTATATCTTACCATAAAACATAGAAATGAGATGCGATATCGCGTTTTAAGAAGCATCAGAAATCCATTGCAACGATACGTAGACATCTGCAAACGCTATTTCCTAGCAAGGAAGTGTCGCATTTACATTCATTTGAAGTGTAGACGAGGAATACATAACACTTCGCAATAACATTATAATTTACCATGAAACATAGAAATGGGATGCGATATCGCGTTTTAAGAAGAATTAGAACACTATTGCTACGATAGGTAGACATCTGCAGACGCTATTTCCTAGCAAGGAAGTGTCGCATTTACATTCATTTGAAGTGTAGACGAGGAATACATAACACTTCGCAAATCATATTACATCTTACCATGAAACATAGAAATGAGATGCGATATCGCGTTTTAAGAAGCATTAGAACTCTATTTCTACGATACCTAGACATCTGCAGACGCTATTTCTTGGCAAGGAAGTGTCGCATTTACATTCATTTGAAGTCTAGACGAGGAATACATAATAATTCGCAATGAATATTATATCTTATCATGAAACATAGATATGAGATGCCATATCTCGTTTTTAAGAAGCATTTGAACTCTATTGCTTCGATACGTAGACATCTGCAAACGCAATTTCCTTACAAGGAAGTGTCGCATTTACACTAATTTGAAGTGTAGACGAGGAATACATAACACTTCGCAAATCATATTACATCTTACCATGAAACATAGAAATGAGATGCGATATCGCGTTTTAAGAAGCATTAAAACTCTATTGCTACGATACCTAGACATCTGCAGACGCTATTTCCCAGCAAGGAAGTGTCGCATTTACATTCATTTGAAGTGTAGACGAGGAATACATAACACTTCGCAAATCATATTACATCTTACCATGAAACATAGAAATGAGATGCGATATCGCGTTTTAAGAAGCATTAGAAATCTATTGCTACGATACGTAGACATCTGCAAACGCTATTTCCTTGCAAGGAAGTGTCGCATTTACATTCATTTGAATCGTAGTCGAGGAATGCATAACACATCGCTATGAATATTATATCTTATCATAAAACATAGATATGAGATGCAATATCTCGTTTTAAGAAGCATTTGAACTCTATTGCTTCGATACGTAGACATCTGCAAACGCTATTTCCTTGCAAGGAAGTGTCGCATTTACTTTCATTTGAATCGTAGACGAGGAATGCATAACACTTCGCAATGAATATTATATCTTATCATGAAACAAGATATGAGATGCAGTATCTCGTTTTAAGAAGCATTTGAACTCTATTGCTTCGATACGTAGACATCTGCAAACGCAATTTCCTTACAAGGAAGTGTCGCATTTACACTAATTTGAAGTGTAGACGAGGAATACATAACACTTCGCAAATCATATTACATCTTACCATGAAACATAGAAATGAGATGCGATATCGCGTTTTAAGAAGCATTAAAACTCTATTGCTACGATACCTAGACATCTGCAGACGCTATTTCCCAGCAAGGAAGTGTCGCATTTACATTCATTTGAAGTGTAGACGAGGAATACATAACACTTCGCAAATCATATTACATCTTACCATGAAACATAGAAATGAGATGCGATATCGCGTTTTAAGAAGCATTAGAAATCTATTGCTACGATACGTAGACATCTGCAAACGCTATTTCCTTGCAAGGAAGTGTCGCATTTACATTCATTTGAATCGTAGTCGAGGAATGCATAACACTTCGCTATGAATATTATATCTTATCATAAAACATAGATATAGGAGATGCAGTATGTCGTTTTAAGAAGCATTTAAACTCTATTGCTTCGATACGTAGACTTCTGCAGACGCTATTTCCCAGCAAGGAAGTGTCGCATTTACATTCATTTGAAGTGTAGACGAGGAATACATGACACTTCGCAAATCATATTATATCTTACCATGAAACATAGAAATGAGATGCGATATCGCGTTTTAAAAAGCATTAGAAATCTATTGCTACGATACGTAGACATCTGCAAACGCTATTTCCTAGCGAGGAAGTGTCGCACTTACATTCATTTGAAGTGTAGACGAGGAATACATAACACTTCGCAAATCATATTATGCCTTACCATGAAACATAGAAATGAGATGCGATATCGCGTTTTAAGAAGAATTAGAACACTATTGCTACGATAGGTAGACATTTGCAAACGCTATTTCCTCGCAAGGAAGTGTCGCATTTACATTCATTTGAACCGTAGACGAGGAAAAGCATAACACTTCGCAATGAATATTATATCTTATCATGAAACATAGATATGAGATGCAATATCTCGTTTTAAGAAGCATTTGAACTCTATTGCTTCGATACGTAGACATCTGCAAACGCTATCTCCTTGCAAGGAAGTGTCGCATTTACATTCATTTGAAGCGTAGACGAGGAATACATAACACTTCGCAAATTATATTATATCTTACCATAAAACATAGAAATGAGATGCGATATCGCGTTTTAAGAAGCATCAGAAATCCATTGCAACGATATGTAGACATCTGCAAACGCTATTTCCTTGCAAGGAAGTGTCGCATTTACATTCATTTGAAGTGTAGACGAGGAATACATAACACTTCGCAAATCACATTATAATTTACCATGAAACATAGAAATGGGATGCGATATCGCGTTTTAAGAAGAATTAGAACACCATTGCTACGATAGGTAGACATCTGCAGACGCTATTTCCTAGCAAGGAAGTGTCGCATTTACATTCATTTGAAGTGTAGACGAGGAATACATAACACTTCGCAAATCATATTACATCTTACCATGAAACATAGAAATGAGATGCGATATCGCGTTTTAAGAAGCATTAGAAATCTATTGCTACGATACGTAGACATCTGCAAACGCTATTTCCTTGCAAGGAAGTGTCGCATTTACATTCATTTGAATCGTAGTCGAGGAATGCATAACACTTCGCTATGAATATTATATCTTATCATAAATCATAGATATGAGATGCAGTATCTCGTTTTAAGAAGCATTTAAACTCTATTGCTTCGATATGTAGACATCTGCAGACGCTATTTCCTAGCAAGGAAGTGTCGCATTTACATTCATTTGAAGTGTAGACGAGGAATATGTGACACTTCGCAAATCATATTATATCTTACCATGAAACATAGAAATGAGATGCGATATCGCGTTTTAAAAAGCATTAGAAATCTATTGCTACGATACGTAGACATCTGCAAACGCTATTTCCTAGCGAGGAAGTGTCGCATTTACATTCATTTGAAGTGTAGACGAGGAATACATAACACTTCGCAAATCATATTACATCTTACCATGAAACATAGAAATGAGATGCGATATCGCGTTTTAAGAAGCATTAGAACTCTATTTCTACGATACCTAGACATCTGCAGACGCTATTTCTTGGCAAGGAAGTGTCGCATTTACATTCATTTGAAGTCTAGACGAGGAATACATAATAATTCGCAATGAATATTATATCTTATCATGAAACATAGATATGAGATGCCATATCTCGTTTTTAAGAAGCATTTGAACTCTATTGCTTCGATACGTAGACATCTGCAAACGCTATTTCCTTGCAAGGAAGTGTCGCATTTACATTCATTTGAAGTGTAGACGAGGAATACATAACACTTCGCAAATCATATTATATCTTACCATAAAACATAGAAATGAGATGCGATATCGCGTTTTAAGAAGCATCAGAAATCCATTGCTACGATACGTAGACATCTGCAAACGCTATTTCCTTGCAAGGAAGTGTCGCATTTACATTCATTTGAAGTATAGACGAGGAATACATAATACTTCGCAAATCATATTATACCTTACCATGAAACATAGAAATGAGATGCGATATCGCGTTTTAAGAAGAATAGAACACTATTGCTACGATAGGTAGACATTTGCAAACGCTATTTCCTTGCAAGGAAGTGTCGCATTTACATTCATTTGAACCGTAGACGAGGAAAAAGCATAACACTTCGCAATGAATATTATATCTTATCATGAAACATAGATATAAGATGCAATATCTCGTTTTAAGAAGCATTTGAACTCTATTGCTTCGATACGTAGACATCTGCAAACGCTATTTCCTTGCAAGGAAGTGTCGCATTTACTTTCATTTGAATCGTAGACGAGGAATGCATAACACTTCGCAATGAATATTATATCTTATCATGAAACATAGATATGAGATGCAGTATCTCGTTTTAAGAAGCATTTGAACTCTATTGCTTCGATACGTAGACATCTGCAAACGCAATTTCCTTACAAGGAAGTGTCGCATTTACATTAATTTGAAGTGTAGACGAGGAATACATAACACTTCGCAATCATATTACATCTTACCATGAAACATAGAAATGAGATGCGATATCGCGTTTTAAGAAGCATTAAAACTCTATTGCTACGATACCTAGACATCTGCAGACGCTATTTCCCAGCAAGGAAGTGTCGCATTTACATTCATTTGAAGTGTAGACGAGGAATACATAACACTTCGCAAATCATATTACATCTTACCATGAAACATAGAAATGAGATGCGATATCGCGTTTTAAGAAGCATTAGAAATCTATTGCTACGATACGTAGACATCTGCAAACGCTATTTCCTTGCAAGGAAGTGTCGCATTTACATTCATTTGAATCGTAGTCGAGGAATGCATAACACTTCGCTATGAATATTATATCTTATCATAAAACATAGATATAGGAGATGCAGTATCTCGTTTTAAGAAGCATTTAAACTCTATTGCTTCGATACGTAGACATCTGCAGACGCTATTTCCTAGCAAGGAAGTGTCGCATTTACATTCATTTGAAGTGTAGACGAGGAATACATGACACTTCGCAAATCATATTATATCTTACCATGAAACATAGAAATGAGATGCGATATCGCGTTTTAAAAAGCATTAGAAATCTATTGCTACGATACGTAGACATCTGCAAACGCTATTTCCTAGCGAGGAAGTGTCGCATTTACATTCATTTGAAGTGTAGACGAGGAATACATAACACTTCGCAAATCATATTATACCTTACCATGAAACATAGAAATGAGATGCGATATCGCGTTTTAGGAAGAATTAGAACACTATTGCTACGATAGGTAGACATTTGCAAACGCTATTTCCTTGCAAGGAAGTGTCGCATTTACATTCATTTGAACCGTAGACGAGGAAAAGCATAACACTTCGCAATGAATATTATATCTTATCATGAAACATAGATATGAGATGCAATATCTCGTTTTAAGAAGCATTTGAACTCTATTGCTTCGATACGTAGACATCTGCAAACGCTATTTCCTTGCAAGGAAGTGTCGGATTTACTTTCATTTGAATCGTAGACGAGGAATGCATAACACTTCGCAATGAATACTATATCTTATCATGAAACATAGATGTGAGACGCAGTATCTCGTTTTAAGAAGCATTTGAACTCTATTGCTTCGATACGTAGACATCTGCAAACGCTATTTCCTTGCAAGGAAGTGTCGCATTTACATTCATTTGAAGCGTAGACGAGGAATACATAACACTTCGCAAATTATATTATATCTTACCATAAAACATAGAAATGAGATGCGATATCGCGTTTTAAGAAGCATGAGAAATCCATTGCAACGATACGTAGACATCTGCAAACGCTATTTCCTTGCAAGGACGTGTCGCATTTACATTCATTTGAAGTGTAGACGAGGAATACATAACACTTCGCAAATCACATTATACCTTACCATGAAACATAGAAATGGGATGCGATATCGCGTTTTAAGAAGAATTAGAACACTATTGCTACGATAGGTAGACATCTGCAGACGCTATTTCCTAGCAAGGAAGTGTCGCATTTACATTCATTTGAAGTGTAGACGAGGAATACATAACACTTCGCAAATCATATTACATCTTACCATGAAACATAGAAATGAGATGCGATATCGCGTTTTAAGAAGCATTAGAAATCTATTGCTACGATACGTAGACATCTGCAAACGCTATTTCCTTGCAAGGAAGTGTCGCATTTACATTCATTTCAATCGTAGTCGAGGAATGCATAACACTTCGCTATGAATATTATATCTTATCATAAAACATAGATATGAGATGCAGTATCTCGTTTTAAGAAGCATTTAAACTCTATTGCTTCGATACGTAGACATCTGCAGACGCTATTTCCTAGCAAGGAAGTGTCGCATTTACATTCATTTGAAGTGTAGACGAGGAATACATGACACTTCGCAAATCATATTATATCTTACCATGAAACATAGAAATGAGATGCGATATCGCGTTTTAAAAAGCATTAGAAATCTATTGCTACGATACGTAGACATCTGCAAACGCTATTTCCTAGCGAGGAAGTGTCGCATTTACATTCATTTGAAGTGTAGACGAGGAATACATAACACTTCGCAAATCATATTACATCTTACCATGAAACATAGAAATGAGATGCGATATCGCGTTTTAAGAAGCATTAGAACTCTATTGCTACGATACCTAGACATCTGCAGACGCTATTTCCTAGCAAGGAAGTGTCGCAATTACATTCATTTGAAGTGTAGACGAGGAATACATGACACTTCGCAAATCATATTATATCTTACCATGAAACATAGAAATGAGATGCGATATCGCGTTTTAAAAAGCATTAGAAATCTATTGCTACGATACGTAGACATCTGCAAACACTATTTCCTAGCGAGGAAGTGTCGCATTTACATTCATTTGAACCGTAGACGAGGAAAAGCATAACACTTCGCAATGAATATTATATCTTATCATGAAACATAGATATGAGATGCAATATCTCGTTTTAAGAAGCATTTGAACTCTATTGCTTCGATACGTAGACATCTGCAAACGCTATCTCCTTGCAAGTAAGTGTCGCATTTACATTCATTTGAAGCGTAGACGAGGAATACATAACACTTCGCAAATTATATTATATCTTACCATAAAACATAGAAATGAGATGCGATATCGCGTTTTAAGAAGCATCAGAAATCCATTGCAACGATACGCAGACATCTGCAAACGCTATTTCCTTGCAAGGAAGTGTCGCATTTACATTCATTTGAAGTGTAGACGAGGAATACATAACACTTCGCAAATCACATTATAATTTACCATGAAACATAGAAATGGGATGCGATATCGCGTTTTAAGAAGAATTAGAACACTATTGCTACGATAGGTAGACATCTGCAGACGCTATTTCCTAGCAAGGAAGTGTCGCATTTACATTCATTTGAAGTGTAGACGAGGAATACATAACACTTCGCAAATCATATTACATCTTACCATGAAACATAGAAATGAGATGCGATATCGCGTTTTAAGAAGCATTAGAAATCTATTGCTACGATACGTAGACATCTGCAAACGCTATTTCCTTGCAAGGAAGTGTCGCATTTACATTCATTTGAATCGTAGTCGAGGAATGCATAACACTTCGCTATGAATATTATATCTTATCATAAATCATAGATATGAGATGCAGTATCTCGTTTTAAGAAGCATTTAAACTCTATTGCTTCGATATGTAGACATCTGCAGACGCTATTTCCTAGCAAGGAAGTGTCGCATTTACATTCATTTGAAGTGTAGACGAGGAATACGTGACACTTCGCAAATCATATTATATCTTACCATGAAACATAGAAATGAGATGCGATATCGCGTTTTAAAAAGCATTAGAAATCTATTGCTACGATACGTAGACATCTGCAAACGCTATTTCCTAGCGAGGAAGTGTCGCATTTACATTCATTTGAAGTGTAGACGAGGAATACATAACACTTCGCAAATCATATTACATCTTACCATGAAACATAGAAATGAGATGCGATATCGCGTTTTAAGAAGCATTAGAACTCTATTTCTACGATACCTAGACATCTGCAGACGCTATTTCTTGGCAAGGAAGTGTCGCATTTACATTCATTTGAAGTCTAGACGAGGAATACATAATAATTCGCAATGAATATTATATCTTATCATGAAACATAGATATGAGATGCCATATCTCGTTTTTAAGAAGCATTTGAACTCTATTGCTTCGATACGTAGACATCTGCAAACGCTATTTCCTTGCAAGGAAGTGTCGCATTTACATTCATTTGAAGTGTAGACGAGGAATACATAACACTTCGCAAATCATATTATATCTTACCATAAAACATAGAAATGAGATGCGATATCGCGTTTTAAGAAGCATCAGAAATCCATTGCTACGATACGTAGACATCTGCAAACGCTATTTCCTTGCAAGGAAGTGTCGCATTTACATTCATTTGAAGTGTAGACGAGGAATACATAATACTTCGCAAATCATATTATACCTTACCATGAAACATAGAAATGAGATGCGATATCGCGTTTTAAGAAGAATTAGAACACTATTGCTACGATAGGTAGACATTTGCAAACGCTATTTCCTTGCAAGGAAGTGTCGCATTTACATTCATTTGAAGTGTAGACGAGGAAAAGCATAACACTTCGCAATGAATGTTATATCTTATCATGAAGCATAGATATGAGATGCAATATCTCGTTTTAAGAAGGACTTGAACACTATTGCTTCGATACGTAGACATCTGCAAACGCTATTTCCTTGCAAGGAAGTGTCGCATTTACATTCATTTGAAGTGTAGACGAGGAATACATAACACTTCGCAAATCATATTATATCTTACCATAAAACATTGAAATGAGATGCGATATCGCGTTTTAAGAATTATAAGAACTCTATTGCTACGATACGTAGACATCTGCAAACGCTATTTCCTTGCAAGGAAGTGTCGCATTTACATTCATTTGAATCGTAGACGAGGAATGCATAACACTTCGCAATGAATATTATATCTTATCATGAAACATAGATATGAGATGCAATATCTCGTTTTAAGAAGCATTTGAACTCTATTGCTTCGATACGTAGACATCTGCAAACGCTATTTCCCTGCAAGGAAGTGTCGCATTTACATTCATTTGAGGTGTAGACGAGGAATACATAACACTTCGCAAATCATATTATATTTTACCATGAAACATAGAAATGAGATGCGATATCGCCGTTTTGAAAAGCATTAGAAATCTATTGCTACGATACGTAGACATCTGCAAACGCTATTTCCTTGCAAGGAAGTGTCGCATTTACATACATTTGAAGTGTAGACGAGGAATACATAACACTTCGCAAATCATATTATATCTTACCATGAAATATAGAAAGGAGATGCGATATCGCGTTTTAAGAAGCATTAGAACTCTATTGCTACGATACCTAGACATCTGCAGACGCTATTTCCTGGCAAGGAAGTGTCGCATTTACATTCATTTAAAGTCTAGACGAGGAATACATAATAATTCGCAATGAATATTATATCTTATCATGAAACATAGATATGAGATGCAATATCTCGTTTTAAGAAGCATTTGAACTCTATTGCTTCGATACGTAGACATCTGCAAACGCTATCTCCTTGCAAGGAAGTGTCGCATTTACATTCATTTGAAGCGTAGACGAGGAATACATAACACTTCGCAAATTATATTATATCTTACCATAAAACATAGAAATGAGATGCGATATCGCGTTTTAAGAAGCATCAGAAATCCATTGCAACGATACGTAGACATCTGCAAACGCTATTTCCTTGCAAGGAAGTGTCGCATTTACATTCATTTGAAGTGTAGACGAGGAATACATAACACTTCGCAAATCACATTATAATTTACCATGAAACATAGAAATGGGATGCGATATCGCGTTTTAAGAAGAATTAGAACACTATTGCTACGATAGGTAGACATCTGCAGACGCTATTTCCTAGCAAGGAAGTGTCGCATTTACATTCATTTGAAGTGTAGACGAGGAATACATAACACTTCGCAAATCATATTACATCTTACCATGAAACATAGAAATGAGATGCGATATCGCGTTTTAAGAAGCATTAGAAATCTATTGCTACGATACGTAGACATCTGCAAACGCTATATCCTTGCAAGGAAGTGTCGCATTTACATTCATTTGAATCGTAGTCGAGGAATGCATAACACTTCGCTATGAATATTATATCTTATCATAAATCATAGATATGAGATGCAGTATCTCGTTTTAAGAAGCATTTAAACTCTATTGCTTCGATATGTAGACATCTGCAGACGCTATTTCCTAGCAAGGAAGTGTCGCATTTACATTCATTTGAAGTGTAGACGAGGAATACGTGACACTTCGCAAATCATATTATATCTTACCATGAAACATAGAAATGAGATGCGATATCGCGTTTTTAAAAGCATTAGAAATCTATTGCTACGATACGTAGACATCTGCAAACGCTATTTCCTAGCGAGGAAGTGTCGCATTTACACTCATTTGAAGTGTAGACGAGGAATACATAACACTTCGCAAATCATATTACATCTTACCATGAAACATAGAAATGAGATGCGATATCGCGTTTTAAGAAGCATTAGAACTCTATTTCTACGATACCTGGACATCTGCAGACGCTATTTCTTGGCAAGGAAGTGTCGCATTTACATTCATTTGAAGTCTAGACGAGGAATACATAATAATTCGCAATGAATATTATATCTTATCATGAAACATAGATATGAGATGCCATATCTCGTTTTTAAGAAGCATTTGAACTCTATTGCTTCGATACGTAGACATCTGCAAACGCTATTTCCTTGCAAGGAAGTGTCGCATTTACATTCATTTGAAGTGTAGACGAGGAATACATAACACTTCGCAAATCACATTATAATTTACCATGAAACATAGAAATGGGATGCGATATCGCGTTTTAAGAAGAATTAGAACACTATTGCTACGATAGGTAGACATCTGCAGACGCTATTTCCTAGCAAGGAAGTGTCGCATTTACATTCATTTGAAGTGTAGACGAGGAATACATAACACTTCGCAAATCATATTACATCTTACCATGAAACATAGAAATGAGATGCGATATCGCGTTTTAAGAAGCATTAGAAATCTATTGCTACGATACGTAGACATCTGCAAACGCTATTTCCTTGCAAGGAAGTGTCGCATTTACATTCATTTGAATCGTAGTCGAGGAATGCATAACACTTCGCTATGAATATTATATCTTATCATAAATCATAGATATGAGATGCAGTATCTCGTTTTAAGAAGCATTTAAACTCTATTGCTTCGATATGTAGACATCTGCAGACGCTATTTCCTAGCAAGGAAGTGTCGCATTTACATTCATTTGAAGTGTAGACGAGGAATACGTGACACTTCGCAAATCATATTATATCTTACCATGAAACATAGAAATGAGATGCGATATCGCGTTTTAAAAAGCATTAGAAATCTATTGCTACGATACGTAGACATCTGCAAACGCTATTTCCTAGCGAGGAAGTGTCGCATTTACATTCATTTGAAGTGTAGACGAGGAATACATAACACTTCGCAAATCATATTACATCTTACCATGAAACATAGAAATGAGATGCGATATCGCGTTTTAAGAAGCATTAGAACTCTATTTCTACGATACCTAGACATCTGCAGACGCTATTTCTTGGCAAGGAAGTGTCGCATTTACATTCATTTGAAGTCTAGACGAGGAATACATAATAATTCGCAATGAATATTATATCTTATCATGAAACATAGATATGAGATGCCATATCTCGTTTTTAAGAAGCATTTGAACTCTATTGCTTCGATACGTAGACATCTGCAAACGCTATTTCCTTGCAAGGAAGTGTCGCATTTACATTCATTTGAAGTGTAGACGAGGAATACATAACACTTCGCAAATCATATTATATCTTACCATAAAACATAGAAATGAGATGCGATATCGCGTTTTAAGAAGCATCAGAAATCCATTGCTACGATACGTAGACATCTGCAAACGCTATTTCCTTGCAAGGAAGTGTCGCATTTACATTCATTTGAAGTGTAGACGAGGAATACATAATACTTCGCAAATCATATTATACCTTACCATGAAACATAGAAATGAGATGCGATATCGCGTTTTAAGAAGAATTAGAACACTATTGCTACGATAGGTAGACATTTGCAAACGCTATTTCCTTGCAAGGAAGTGTCGCATTTACATTCATTTGAAGTGTAGACGAGGAAAAGCATAACACTTCGCAATGAATGTTATATCTTATCATGAAGCATAGATATGAGATGCAATATCTCGTTTTAAGAAGGACTTGAACACTATTGCTTCGATACGTAGACATCTGCAAACGCTATTTCCTTGCAAGGAAGTGTCGCATTTACATTCATTTGAAGTGTAGACGAGGAATACATAACACTTCGCAAATCATATTATATCTTACCATAAAACATTGAAATGAGATGCGATATCGCGTTTTAAGAATTATAAGAACTCTATTGCTACGATACGTAGACATCTGCAAACGCTATTTCCTTGCAAGGAAGTGTCGCATTTACATTCATTTGAATCGTAGACGAGGAATGCATAACACTTCGCAATGAATATTATATCTTATCATGAAACATAGATATGAGATGCAATATCTCGTTTTAAGAAGCATTTGAACTCTATTGCTTCGATACGTAGACATCTGCAAACGCTATTTCCCTGCAAGGAAGTGTCGCATTTACATTCATTTGAGGTGTAGACGAGGAATACATAACACTTCGCAAATCATATTATATTTTACCATGAAACATAGAAATGAGATGCGATATCGCCGTTTTGAAAAGCATTAGAAATCTATTGCTACGATACGTAGACATCTGCAAACGCTATTTCCTTGCAAGGAAGTGTCGCATTTACATACATTTGAAGTGTAGACGAGGAATACATAACACTTCGCAAATCATATTATATCTTACCATGAAATATAGAAAGAAGATGCGATATCGCGTTTTAAGAAGCATTAGAACTCTATTGCTACGATACCTAGACATCTGCAGACGCTATTTCCTGGCAAGGAAGTGTCGCATTTACATTCATTTAAAGTCTAGACGAGGAATACATAATAATTCGCAATGAATATTATATCTTATCATGAAACATAGATGTGAGATGCAATATCTCGTTTTAAGAAGCATTTGAACTCTATTGCTTCGATACGTAGACATCTGCAAACGCTATCTCCTTGCAAGGAAGTGTCGCATTTACATTCATTTGAAGCGTAGACGAGGAATACATAACACTTCGCAAATTATATTATATCTTACCATAAAACATAGAAATGAGATGCGATATCGCGTTTTAAGAAGCATCAGAAATCCATTGCAACGATACGTAGACATCTGCAAACGCTATTTCCTTGCAAGGAAGTGTCGCATTTACATTCATTTGAAGTGTAGACGAGGAATACATAACACTTCGCAAATCACATTATAATTTACCATGAAACATAGAAATGGGATGCGATATCGCGTTTTAAGAAGAATTAGAACACTATTGCTACGATAGGTAGACATCTGCAGACGCTATTTCCTAGCAAGGAAGTGTCGCATTTACATTCATTTGAAGTGTAGACGAGGAATACATAACACTTCGCAAATCATATTACATCTTACCATGAAACATAGAAATGAGATGCGATATCGCGTTTTAAGAAGCATTAGAAATCTATTGCTACGATACGTAGACATCTGCAAACGCTATATCCTTGCAAGGAAGTGTCGCATTTACATTCATATGAATCGTAGTCGAGGAATGCATAACACTTCGCTATGAATATTATATCTTATCATAAATCATAGATATGAGATGCAGTATCTCGTTTTAAGAAGCATTTAAACTCTATTGCTTCGATATGTAGACATCTGCAGACGCTATTTCCTAGCAAGGAAGTGTCGCATTTACATTCATTTGAAGTGTAGACGAGGAATACGTGACACTTCGCAAATCATATTATATCTTACCATGAAACATAGAAATGAGATGCGATATCGCGTTTTAAAAAGCATTAGAAATCTATTGCTACGATACGTAGACATCTGCAAACGCTATTTCCTAGCGAGGAAGTGTCGCATTTACATTCATTTGAAGTGTAGACGAGGAATACATAACACTTCGCAAATCATATTACATCTTACCATGAAACATAGAAATGAGATGCGATATCGCGTTTTAAGAAGCATTAGAACTCTATTTCTACGATACCTGGACATCTGCAGACGCTATTTCTTGGCAAGGAAGTGTCGCATTTACATTCATTTGAAGTCTAGACGAGGAATACATAATAATTCGCAATGAATATTATATCTTATCATGAAACATAGATATGAGATGCCATATCTCGTTTTTAAGAAGCATTTGAACTCTATTGCTTCGATACGTAGACATCTGCAAACGCTATTTCCTTGCAAGGAAGTGTCGCATTTACATTCATTTGAAGTGTAGACGAGGAATACATAACACTTCGCAAATCACATTATAATTTACCATGAAACATAGAAATGGGATGCGATATCGCGTTTTAAGAAGAATTAGAACACTATTGCTACGATAGGTAGACATCTGCAGACGCTATTTCCTAGCAAGGAAGTGTCGCATTTACATTCATTTGAAGTGTAGACGAGGAATACATAACACTTCGCAAATCATATTACATCTTACCATGAAACATAGAAATGAGATGCGATATCGCGTTTTAAGAAGCATTAGAAATCTATTGCTACGATACGTAGACATCTGCAAACGCTATTTCCTTGCAAGGAAGTGTCGCATTTACATTCATTTGAATCGTAGTCGAGGAATGCATAACACTTCGCTATGAATATTATATCTTATCATAAATCATAGATATGAGATGCAGTATCTCGTTTTAAGAAGCATTTAAACTCTATTGCTTCGATATGTAGACATCTGCAGACGCTATTTCCTAGCAAGGAAGTGTCGCATTTACATTCATTTGAAGTGTAGACGAGGAATACGTGACACTTCGCAAATCATATTATATCTTACCATGAAACATAGAAATGAGATGCGATATCGCGTTTTAAAAAGCATTAGAAATCTATTGCTACGATACGTAGACATCTGCAAACGCTATTTCCTAGCGAGGAAGTGTCGCATTTACATTCATTTGAAGTGTAGACGAGGAATACATAACACTTCGCAAATCATATTACATCTTACCATGAAACATAGAAATGAGATGCGATATCGCGTTTTAAGAAGCATTAGAACTCTATTTCTACGATACCTAGACATCTGCAGACGCTATTTCTTGGCAAGGAAGTGTCGCATTTACATTCATTTGAAGTCTAGACGAGGAATACATAATAATTCGCAATGAATATTATATCTTATCATGAAACATAGATATGAGATGCCATATCTCGTTTTTAAGAAGCATTTGAACTCTATTGCTTCGATACGTAGACATCTGCAAACGCTATTTCCTTGCAAGGAAGTGTCGCATTTACATTCATTTGAAGTGTAGACGAGGAATACATAACACTTCGCAAATCATATTATATCTTACCATAAAACATAGAAATGAGATGCGATATCGCGTTTTAAGAAGCATCAGAAATCCATTGCTACGATACGTAGACATCTGCAAACGCTATTTCCTTGCAAGGAAGTGTCGCATTTACATTCATTTGAAGTGTAGACGAGGAATACATAATACTTCGCAAATCATATTATACCTTACCATGAAACATAGAAATGAGATGCGATATCGCGTTTTAAGAAGAATTAGAACACTATTGCTACGATAGGTAGACATTTGCAAACGCTATTTCCTTGCAAGGAAGTGTCGCATTTACATTCATTTGAAGTGTAGACGAGGAAAAGCATAACACTTCGCAATGAATGTTATATCTTATCATGAAGCATAGATATGAGATGCAATATCTCGTTTTAAGAAGGACTTGAACACTATTGCTTCGATACGTAGACATCTGCAAACGCTATTTCCTTGCAAGGAAGTGTCGCATTTACATTCATTTGAAGTGTAGACGAGGAATACATAACACTTCGCAAATCATATTATATCTTACCATAAAACATTGAAATGAGATGCGATATCGCGTTTTAAGAATTATAAGAACTCTATTGCTACGATACGTAGACATCTGCAAACGCTATTTCCTTGCAAGGAAGTGTCGCATTTACATTCATTTGAATCGTAGACGAGGAATGCATAACACTTCGCAATGAATATTATATCTTATCATGAAACATAGATATGAGATGCAATATCTCGTTTTAAGAAGCATTTGAACTCTATTGCTTCGATACGTAGACATCTGCAAACGCTATTTCCCTGCAAGGAAGTGTCGCATTTACATTCATTTGAGGTGTAGACGAGGAATACATAACACTTCGCAAATCATATTATATTTTACCATGAAACATAGAAATGAGATGCGATATCGCCGTTTTGAAAAGCATTAGAAATCTATTGCTACGATACGTAGACATCTGCAAACGCTATTTCCTTGCAAGGAAGTGTCGCATTTACATACATTTGAAGTGTAGACGAGGAATACATAACACTTCGCAAATCATATTATATCTTACCATGAAATATAGAAAGAAGATGCGATATCGCGTTTTAAGAAGCATTAGAACTCTATTGCTACGATACCTAGACATCTGCAGACGCTATTTCCTGGCAAGGAAGTGTCGCATTTACATTCATTTAAAGTCTAGACGAGGAATACATAATAATTCGCAATGAATATTATATCTTATCATGAAACATAGATGTGAGATGCAATATCTCGTTTTAAGAAGCATTTGAACTCTATTGCTTCGATACGTAGACATCTGCAAACGCTATCTCCTTGCAAGGAAGTGTCGCATTTACATTCATTTGAAGCGTAGACGAGGAATACATAACACTTCGCAAATTATATTATATCTTACCATAAAACATAGAAATGAGATGCGATATCGCGTTTTAAGAAGCATCAGAAATCCATTGCAACGATACGTAGACATCTGCAAACGCTATTTCCTTGCAAGGAAGTGTCGCATTTACATTCATTTGAAGTGTAGACGAGGAATACATAACACTTCGCAAATCACATTATAATTTACCATGAAACATAGAAATGGGATGCGATATCGCGTTTTAAGAAGAATTAGAACACTATTGCTACGATAGGTAGACATCTGCAGACGCTATTTCCTAGCAAGGAAGTGTCGCATTTACATTCATTTGAAGTGTAGACGAGGAATACATAACACTTCGCAAATCATATTACATCTTACCATGAAACATAGAAATGAGATGCGATATCGCGTTTTAAGAAGCATTAGAAATCTATTGCTACGATACGTAGACATCTGCAAACGCTATATCCTTGCAAGGAAGTGTCGCATTTACATTCATATGAATCGTAGTCGAGGAATGCATAACACTTCGCTATGAATATTATATCTTATCATAAATCATAGATATGAGATGCAGTATCTCGTTTTAAGAAGCATTTAAACTCTATTGCTTCGATATGTAGACATCTGCAGACGCTATTTCCTAGCAAGGAAGTGTCGCATTTACATTCATTTGAAGTGTAGACGAGGAATACGTGACACTTCGCAAATCATATTATATCTTACCATGAAACATAGAAATGAGATGCGATATCGCGTTTTAAAAAGCATTAGAAATCTATTGCTACGATACGTAGACATCTGCAAACGCTATTTCCTAGCGAGGAAGTGTCGCATTTACATTCATTTGAAGTGTAGACGAGGAATACATAACACTTCGCAAATCATATTACATCTTACCATGAAACATAGAAATGAGATGCGATATCGCGTTTTAAGAAGCATTAGAACTCTATTTCTACGATACCTGGACATCTGCAGACGCTATTTCTTGGCAAGGAAGTGTCGCATTTACATTCATTTGAAGTCTAGACGAGGAATACATAATAATTCGCAATGAATATTATATCTTATCATGAAACATAGATATGAGATGCCATATCTCGTTTTTAAGAAGCATTTGAACTCTATTGCTTCGATACGTAGACATCTGCAAACGCTATTTCCTTGCAAGGAAGTGTCGCATTTACATTCATTTGAAGTGTAGACGAGGAATACATAACACTTCGCAAATCACATTATAATTTACCATGAAACATAGAAATGGGATGCGATATCGCGTTTTAAGAAGAATTAGAACACTATTGCTACGATAGGTAGACATCTGCAGACGCTATTTCCTAGCAAGGAAGTGTCGCATTTACATTCATTTGAAGTGTAGACGAGGAATACATAACACTTCGCAAATCATATTACATCTTACCATGAAACATAGAAATGAGATGCGATATCGCGTTTTAAGAAGCATTAGAAATCTATTGCTACGATACGTAGACATCTGCAAACGCTATTTCCTTGCAAGGAAGTGTCGCATTTACATTCATTTGAATCGTAGTCGAGGAATGCATAACACTTCGCTATGAATATTATATCTTATCATAAATCATAGATATGAGATGCAGTATCTCGTTTTAAGAAGCATTTAAACTCTATTGCTTCGATATGTAGACATCTGCAGACGCTATTTCCTAGCAAGGAAGTGTCGCATTTACATTCATTTGAAGTGTAGACGAGGAATACGTGACACTTCGCAAATCATATTATATCTTACCATGAAACATAGAAATGAGATGCGATATCGCGTTTTAAAAAGCATTAGAAATCTATTGCTACGATACGTAGACATCTGCAAACGCTATTTCCTAGCGAGGAAGTGTCGCATTTACATTCATTTGAAGTGTAGACGAGGAATACATAACACTTCGCAAATCATATTATATCTTACCATAAAACATAGAAATGAGATGCGATATCGCGTTTTAAGAAGCATCAGAAATCCATTGCTACGATACGTAGACATCTGCAAACGCTATTTCCTTGCAATGAAGTGTCGCATTTACATTCATTTGAAGTGTAGACGAGGAATACATAATACTTCGCAAATCATATTATACCTTACCATGAAACATAGAAATGAGATGCGATATCGCGTTTTAAGAAGAATTAGAACACTATTGCTACGATAGGTAGACATTTGCAAACGCTATTTCCTTGCAAGGAAGTGTCGCATTTACATTCATTTGAAGTGTAGACGAGGAAAAGCATAACACTTCGCAATGAATGTTATATCTTATCATGAAGCATAGATATGAGATGCAATATCTCGTTTTAAGAAGCACTTGAACACTATTGCTTCGATACGTAGACATCTGCAAACGCTATTTCCTTGCAAGGAAGTGTCGCATTTACATTCATTTGAAGTGTAGACGAGGAATACATAACACTTCGCAAATCATATTATATCTTACCATAAAACATTGAAATGAGATGCGATATCGCGTTTTAAGAATTATAAGAACTCTATTGCTACGATACGTAGACATCTGCAAACGCTATTTCCTTGCAAGGAAGTGTCGCATTTACATTCATTTGAATCGTAGACGAGGAATGCATAACACTTCGCAATGAATATTATATCTTATCATGAAACATAGATATGAGATGCAATATCTCGTTTTAAGAAGCATTTGAACTCTATTGCTTCGATACGTAGACATCTGCAAACGCTATTTCCCTGCAAGGAAGTGTCGCATTTACATTCATTTGAGGTGTAGACGAGGAATACATAACACTTCGCAAATCATATTATATTTTACCATGAAACATAGAAATGAGATGCGATATCGCCGTTTTGAAAAGCATTAGAAATCTATTGCTACGATACGTAGACATCTGCAAACGCTATTTCCTTGCAAGGAAGTGTCGCATTTACATACATTTGAAGTGTAGACGAGGAATACATAACACTTCGCAAATCATATTATATCTTACCATGAAATATAGAAAGGAGATGCGATATCGCGTTTTAAGAAGCATTAGAACTCTATTGCTACGATACCTAGACATCTGCAGACGCTATTTCCTGGCAAGGAAGTGTCGCATTTACATTCATTTAAAGTCTAGACGAGGAATACATAATAATTCGCAATGAATATTATATCTTATCATGAAACATAGATATGAGATGCAATATCTCGTTTTAAGAAGCATTTGAACTCTATTGCTTCGATACGTAGACATCTGCAAACGCTATTTCCTTGCAAGAAAGTGTCGCATTTACATTCATTTGAAGTGTAGACGAGGAATACATAACACTTCGCAAATCATATTATACCTTACCATAAAACATAGAAATGAGATGCGATATCGCGTTTTAAGAAGCATCAGAAATCCATTGCTACGATACGTAGACATCTGCAAACGCTATTTCCTTGCAAGGAAGTGTCGCATTTACATTCATTTGAATCGTAGACGAGGAATGCATAACACTTCGCAATGAATATTATATCTTATCATGAAACATAGATATGAGATGCAATATCTCGTTTTAAGAAGCATTTGAACTCTATTGCTTCGATACGTAGACATCTGCAAACGCTATTTCCCTGCAAGGAAGTGTCGCATTTACATTCATTTGAGGTGTAGACGAGGAATACATAACACTTCGCAAATCATATTATATCTTACCATGAAACATAGAAATGAGATGCGATATCGCCGTTCTAAAAAGCATTAGAAATCTATTGCTACGATACGTAGACATCTGCAAACGCTATTTCCTAGCGAGGAAGTATCGCATTCACATTCATTTGAAGTGTAGACGAGGAATACATGACACTTCGCAAATCATGTTATATCTTACCATAAAACATAGAAATGAGATGCAATATCGCGTTTCAAGAAGCATTAGAAAGCTATTGCTACGATACGTAGACATCTGCAAACGCCATTTCCTAGCGAGGAAGTATCGCATTCACATTCATTTGAAGTGTAGACGAGGAATACATAACACTTCGCAAATCATGTTATATCTTACCATGAAACATAGAAATGAGATGCGATATCGCGTTTTAAGAATCATAAGAACTCTATTGCTACGATACCTAGACATCTGCAGACGCTATTTCCTAGCGAGAAAGTGTCGCATTCACATTCATTTGAAGTGTAGACGAAGAATACATAACACTTCGCAAATCATATTATACCTTACCATGAAACATAGAAATGAGATGCGATATATCGTTTTAAGAATCATAAGAACTCTATTGCTACCATACGTAGACATCTGCAAACGCTATTTCCTTGCAAGGAAGTGTCGCATTTACATTCATTTGAATCGTAGACGAGGAATGCATAACACTTCGCAAATCATATTACATTTTACCATGAAACGTAGAAATGAGATGCGATATCACGTTTTAAGAAGCATTAGAACTCTATTGCTACGATACCCAGACATCTGCAGACGCTATTTCCTAACAAGGAAGAGTCGCATTTACATTCATTTGAAGTGTAGACGAGGAATACATGACACATAGCTAATCATCTTCTATCTTACCATGAAACATAGAAATGAGATGCGATATCGCGTTTTAAGAAGCATTAGAAAGCTATTGCTACGATACGTAGACATCTGCAAACGCTATTTCCTAGCGGGGAAGTATCGCATTCACATTCATTTGAAGTGTAGACGAGGAATACATGACACTTCGCAAATCATGTTATATCTTACCATGAAACATAGAAATGAGATGCGATATCGCGTTTTAGGAAGCATTAGAAAGCTATTGCTACGATACGTAGACATCTGCAAACGCTATTTCCTAGCGAGGAAGTATCGCATTCACATTCATTTGAAGTGTAGACGAGGAATACATAACACTTCGCAAATCATATTATATCTTACCATGAATCATAGAAATGAGATGCGATATCGCGTTTTAAGTATCATAAGAACTCTATTGTTACGATACGTAGACATCTGCAAACGCTATTTCCTTGGAAGGAGGTGTCGCATTTACGTTCATTTGAATCGTAGACGAGGAATGCATAACACTTCGCAAATCATATTATATCTTACCATGAAACATAGAAATGAGATGCGATATCGCGTTTTAAGAAGCATTTGATCTCTATTGCTTCGATACGTAGACATCTGCAAACGCTATTTCCTTGCAAGGAAGTGTCGCATTTACATACATTTGAAGTGTAGACGAGGAATACATAACACTTCGCATATCATATTATATCTTACCATGAAATATAGAAAGGAGATGCGATATCGCGTTTTAAGAAGCATTAGAACTCTATTGCTACGATACCTAGACATCTGCAGACGCTATTTCCTGGCAAGGAAGTGTCGCATTTACATTCATTTGAAGTCTAGACGAGGAATACATAATAATTCGCAATGAATATTATATCTTATCATGAAACATAGATATGAGATGCAATATCTCGTTTTAAGAAGCATTTGAACTCTATTGCTTCGATACGTAGACATCTGCAAACGCTATTTCCTTGCAAGAAAGTGTCGCATTTACATTCATTTGAAGTGTAGACGAGGAATACATAACACTTCGCAGATCATATTATATCTTACCATAAAACATAGAAATGAGATGCGATATCGCGTTTTAAGAAGCATCAGAAATCCATTGCTACGATACGTAGACATCTACAAACGCTATTTCCTTGCAAGGAAGTGTCGCATTTACATTCATTTGAATCGTAGACGAGGAATGCATAACACTTCGCAATGAATATTATATCTTATCATGAAACATAGATATGAGATGCAATATCTCGTTTTAAGAAGCATTTAAACTCTATTGCTTCGATACGTAGACATCTGCAGACGCTATTTCCTAGCAAGGAAGTGTCGCATTTACATTCATTTGAAGTGTAGACGAGGAATTCATGACACTTCGCAAATCATATTATATCTTACCATGAAACATAGAAATGAGATGCGATATCGCGTTTTAAAAAGCATTAGAAATCTATTGCTACCATACCTAGACATCTGCAGACGCTATTTCCTTGCGAGGAAGTGTCGCATTTACATTCATTTGAAATGTAGACGAGGAATGCATAACACTTCGCAAATCATATTACATCTTACCATGAAACATAGAAATGAGATGCGATATCGCGTTTTAAGAAGCATTAGAAATCTATTGCTACGATACGTAGACATCTGCAAACGCTATTTCCTTGCAAGGAAGTGTCGCATTTACATTCATTGGAATCGTAGTCGAGGAATGCATAACACTTCGCTATGAATATTATATCATATCATAAAACATAGATATGAGATGCAGTATCTCGTTTTAAGAAGCATTTAAACTCTATTGCTTCGATACGTAGACATCTGCAGACGCTATTTCCTAGCAAGGAAGTGTCATAATTACATTCATTTGAAGTGTAGACGAGGAATACATAACACTTCGCAATTCATGTTATATCTTACCATGAAACATAGAAATGAGATGCGATATCGCGTTTTAAGAAGCATCAGAAATCCATTGCTACGATACGTAGACATCTGCAAACGCTATTTCCTTGCAAGGAAGTGTCGCATTTACATTCATTTGAACCGTAGACGAGGAAAAGCATAACACTTCGCAATGAATATTATATCTTATCATGAAGCATAGATATGAGATGCAATATCTCGTTTTAAGAAGCACTTGAACACTATTGCTTCGATACGTAGACATCTGCAAACGCTATTTCCTTGCAAGGAAGTGTCGCATTTACATTCATTTGAAGTGTAGACGAGGAATACATAACACTTCGCAAATCATATATTATCTTACCATAAAACATAGAAATGAGATGCGATATCGCGTTTTAAGAAGCAACAGAAATCCATTGCTACGATACGTAGACATCTGCAAACGCTATTTCCTTGCAAGAAAGTGTCGCATTTACATTCATTTGAAGTGTAGACAAGGAATACATAACACCTCGCAAATCATATTATATCTTACCATAAAACATAGAAATGAGATGCGATATCGCGTTTTAAGAGGCATCAGAAATCCATTCCTTGCAAGGAAGTGTCGCATTTACATTCGTTTGAATCGTAGACGAGGAATGCATAACAATTCGCAATGAATATTATATCCTATCATGAAACATAGATATGAGATGCAATATCTCGTTTTAAGAAGCATTTGAACTCTATTGCTTCGATACGTAGACATCTGCAAACGCTATTTCCTTGCAAGGAAGTGTCGCATTTACATTCATTTGAAGTTGAGACAAGGAATACATAACACTTTGCAAATCATATTATATCTTACCATGAAACATAGAAATGAGATGCGATATCGCGTTTTAAGAAGCATTAGAACTCTATTGCTACGATACCTAGACATCTGCAGACGCTATTTCCTAGCAAGGAAGTGTCGCATTTACATTCATTTGAAGTGTAGACGAGGTATACATAACACTTCGCAAATCATATTACATCTTACCATGAAACATAGAAATGAGATGCGATATCGCGATTTAAGAAGCATTAGAAATCCATTGCTACGATACGTAGACATCTGCAAACGCTATTTCCTTGCAAGGAAGTGTCGCATTTACATTCATTTGAATCGTAGTCGAGGAATGCATAACACTTCGCTATGAATATTATATCTTATCATAAAACATAGATATGAGATGCAGTATCTCGTTTTAAGAAGCATTTAAACTCTATTGCTTCGATACGTAGACATCTGCAGACGCTATTTCCCAGCAAGGAAGTGTCGCATTTACATTCATTTGAAGTGTAGACGAGGAATACATAACACTTCGCAAATCATATATTATCTTACCATAAAACATAGAAATGAGATGCGATATCGCGTTTTAAGAAGCAACAGAAATCCATTGCTACGATACGTAGACATCTGCAAACGCTATTTCCTTGCAAGAAAGTGTCGCATTTACATTCATTTGAAGTGTAGACAAGGAATACATAACACTTCGCAAATCATATTATATCTTACCATAAAACATAGAAATGAGATGCGATATCGCGTTTTAAGAGGCATCAGAAATCCATTCCTTGCAAGGAAGTGTCGCATTTACATTCGTTTGAATCGTAGACGAGGAATGCATAACAATTCGCAATGAATATTATATCCTATCATGAAACATAGATATGAGATGCAATATCTCGTTTTAAGAAGCATTTGAACTCTATTGCCTCGATACGTAGACATCTGCAAACGCTATTTCCTTGCAAGGAAGTGTCGCATTTACATTCATTTGAAGTTGAGACAAGGAATACATAACACTTTGCAAATCATATTACATCTTACCATGAACCATAGAAATGAGATGCGATATCGCGTTTTAAGAAGCATTAGAACTCTATTGCTACGATACCTAGACATCTGCAGACGCTATTTCCTAGCAAGGAAGTGTCGCATTTACATTCATTTGAAGTGTAGACGAGGAATACATAACACTTCGCAAATCATATTATACCTTACCATGAAACATAGAAATGAGATGCGATATCGCGTTTTAAGAATTATAAGAACTCTATTGCTACGATACGTAGACATCTGCAAACGCTATTTCCTTGCAAGGAAGTGTCGCATTTACATTCATTTGAAACGTAGACGAGGAATGCATAACACTTCGCAATGAATATTATATCTTATCATGAAACATAGATATGAGATGCAATATCTCGTTTTAAGAAGCATTTGAACTCTATTGCTTCGATACGTAGACATCTGCAAACGCTATTTCCCTGCAAGGAAGTGTCGCATTTACATTCATTTGAGGTGTAGACGAGGAATACATAAC